>NC_082394.1:12467236-12534068 GCF_031168955.1 Gadus macrocephalus
TGTATGTGTTCATGTATGTGTGTGTACGTGTCTTTATATGTGTGTGTGTGTGTGTGTGTGTGTGTGTGTGTGTGTGTGTGTGTGTGTGTGTGTGTGTGTGTGTGTGTGTGTGTGTGTGTGTGTGTGTGTGTGTGTGCATATAATGTATATTGTAATAATATAAAATGTCATATTGTGTTGCCCCATTGCCGATAACAGCATGGTACAGCGATGTGTCAAGAATATCAACAGAGTTCCACGTGTCTCCAATATATTATTTATAATGCATTTCTAGAAGCACAAAGCAGTGATGTATCAACACGTTTCAGCAGTGAAGTCCCCTGTGAGAGTGTCGTGAACAAAAGGTCAATATGTGTGCCATTGAAACCTTTTAAAGAAAGGGACCTCTGCTCTCAGCTGGCAGTGTCGGCGCTGCGTTAGGGACCGTTTGGTTTTGACACAAGGTCAGGGGGAGCTGTGATTGACACGTGCGATTACCGCCTGTGGCCGCACGGGACCCCATGTTGCCAGCTCCGCCGCCCCCCCACCCCCCCCCCCCCCCCCCCTGCCTTCCTCCTCTGGACGGGATGTCGGGTGACGATCGGTCATTGACAGCGTTGCCACGGCGCCCCTTGGTCTGACACGAGTGGACGACCCTGATGGATCGAGCATTGCACAAAGCAGATGAGGCGGAGGTATTTTTTGTATGTACGTATAGTTCCAACCTCAGCACTGAATAAACAGCTATAGCGTCCAACGCGTTCCCGAAAGGAATGGAAAGATAGGGCGGGGGGGGGGGGGGGGGGGGGGGGGGAGAGAGAGTGAGGAAGAGACAGAGAGAGATGGAGATGACAGCATTATGGTTTATATGGATTTATATTAATGTGAATTAATTAATACACCCAATCTTGATGTTTGTGGTGGTATTCCTTACTGCATAGCTTACTGACTAATCGCACACACTTTCCACAGGCCCGAATGGGCAAGTGGGATATTTCAAAATTACCTAATTCATACATATTTTTCTTTTGAAGGCAAAGAAAGACTTGTTGCTGCAACCTTTTTGTCTGTGTTGGACTATGGTGATGTTTTATATATGAATGCATCTTCAAAATGCCTACAGTCTTTGGACACGGTCTATCACGGAGCACTGAGATTTGTTACTAATTTTAAGACCCTCAGGCACCACTGCTCTTTGTATGCTCGAGTTGGATGGTCGGCCCTTGTCCACCCGCAGACTCCATCATTGGCATATCCTAATTTATAAGACTATCCTCTGTGTTCTTCCTGCATACCTGCAGAAGTATGTAATTCAGAAAAGCACAGGAGCTTATCAGCTCCGCTCTGAGGACTTGTTTTACTGACTGTGCCTCGAGTCCGTACTGAACTGGGGAAAAGGGCATTTAGTTATGCGGCTCCTTTTTCATGGAACCAGCTGCAAAATGCGTTAATACTTAAGGAGCTGGTTTCTATAAACAGGTTTAAATCCTTTCTTAATGATGTTGAAGCTGGCTCTTCTGTCTGTACAGGCTTTGTTTGATGATGTTCTGACTGTGACTCTATATGTTCAGTGTGGTTTTTTAAATGATTGTCTGTAACTGTGGAACTGTGCTGCTGCCTGTCTTGGCCAGGACTCTCTTGTAAAATAGATTTTTAATCTCAATGACACTTCTCCTTGTTAAATAAAAAAATAAAAAAATAAAAAAATAAAAAAATACAACCCAAGGCCGTGTTTGTGAAGGACAACATGTTAAAGGAAAACTTTTATTTTTATTCCTGAGAAACATATCCACGGGTAACTGCTGAATATGGAAACACTGAGCCCCGAGTCCAGAACAATGCCTGTTCTTTTTTAACCTTTTACATAATGTCTTATTTTCACCTTCAAGATGCTTTTATCCACAAAAAAGGTCTGTCCTTAAATGATATTACACAAACCCTGTTTTCAGACCAGGATGCATTACCATGGAATCCCATATATGTGAGAGAAAACATTTGCCTAGCAATTTTCTTATTCATATTTCTTTCCATTTCATTTTATTTCCAATGAGTCATGCCTCAGTATTATATTGCAATTACAGTTAAGTTGCACCTCTAGTCAATCATGAAGTGTAATCCTCTGACAGTGATGATTGATTTGATTTTCAGAAGCCTCCTCTCACGCAAATGTGCCCTCCATAAAAAATATTTTAATTTCTTCTATTAATTAGGAGAAATAGAATCATCACAGATAAATGGAAATGTCCACAGCTATATTTGTGAACATTATGAAGCTGTTATTTTCCATTTTGTCCAACACCAACACTCCACTATCAGAGGCCTTCATTTTGTGGAGAAAAAAAAATTACAAATTAAAAACTAATGTTTGGAAAAACACATTTCAGCCAATTGATCCAAACCCCACATTTCCCTCAGTTTTATCTTCTGAATAATGTTACTGACAAAATACCGCTGGTTCAGGTAATGTTGCATGCAGTGTAGTTAAATGTTAACAGTGTAGTTAAAATAAGTGTGTGTGTGTGTGGGGGGGGGGGGGTTGTGTGTGTGTGTGTGTGTGTGTGTGTGTCTGTGTGTGTGTGTGTGTGTGTGTGTGTGTGTGTGTGCGCAAGCGTGCGTGTGTGTGTGTGTGTGTGTGTGTGTGTGTGTGCGTGCGTGTATGTGTCTGCGCGTGTGTGTGTATGCGCACACACATAACACACCCATTACCAACCCTTGTCCATAACTGGCAGGTTGCAACATTAATGTTGATGGCAGTGATTCAAGAATATGCTGACCTCACCGCAATCTCCACTAGATCAATACGGATGACGTGTATGTAAATGCTACGTCATTAATTCTCTCTGGTTTGTTTAGTGTCTGGTGTTTTGGGGAAATAGGTGTCTGAGCTGATCTGAAAAAAGGTATATAAAAATAAAACTTGTGACCATAAACCATAATCCTGCAGCCCCTCCCTCTCACCATTGTTTTTTCTCATTTATGCTGATTTTGGATTATAGCAGGTGTCGTGTCTGTTTCAGACAGACTCATGCATTACTTTTAATGGATTCCATAGGGGAGACGGAGTAGATTAAAACCCTATTGTATGGCACTGGGGCCACAACGTGGAATGTAAATGTGCTGCTGTTGTTGCACTCACTGCCGCCCCCCCCCTGCACCCCGTCCACGCAATAAGTGCACGCGTGGCACTGCATCTTATTAACGTCTTCATCTGTGGGTCTGGAAAATAGGAATAAAACGCATGAGCACATTCAATCAGAAAGCTCTTCAATATCCCCCAAGCCCAAACATTAGCCACCGATGCAGTGTGCATATTAATATTCACGGCGCGCTAATGCGTTTGACCCTGGGTTCACTGCTCTCGATTTAGGCAGTGTTTGAAGCTCCCTTGATCCAATGTTTGAACCTAAAACGGAGAAGAAAGGGCTCAGACTGTGGCAAAAAGCAACAATGGGTGTTAAGTGGCAATGGCGAAGATTCCTCGGAAACCAAAAAACATCTTATGGAAGGTAATGGACCCTAAAAGAAATGTTTAAAACCTCAGAAATACACATCTCAGACCAAACTCATTGTCTTCATATTGAACTTTAAGGTACCGGTACTCACCATACAGCAACATATACATAGGTAGTTTAATTTTCCAAACTGCGTTATTGCATAACTTATTACCCCATTCCGCTGGCTGTCTGGCTCCGCTTTAAACACAAAAACCCAAGAACACCCAGACACTGAGGTTGCAGAAGAAGAAAACAGAAGAAACAAAGAGAGAAAGGCGCTTCCTAAGCGCCGACTGCTGAGTCATCTCTTTGCTTCCTCACACACACACACACACACACACACACACACACACACACACACACACACACACACACACACACACACACACACACACACACACACACACACACACACACACACACACAACCTAAAAGAAGGCCTCTCATTGCATCGCACACACAACATCCACATGCTTGATAGGAGAACTGTCTTTGTGGGAATCTGGATAGATAAAGTCATTCATCTTGTTCTGTCATATATTATGGTTTATGCACACACACACAACAATGTTCTCCACTCACTAAGGCCGCCACGAAGAGAGAGTAGAGGAAGAATTCTTTTTCGTACGTGTACGCCTGACGAGAAGATAGGTGATGCTAAATCAATGCTAATCGATGCTAATTTCCCCCATAAACAGAATATTGTGACTGTAGATTTATGTTTAATCCTGTTAAAACTATTACATAGTTTTCTTAAAGTGTGATGGTAATAATGGTAGTAAACAACATTATGATGTGATAGATTGTTACATCATAAGGTTGATTGTTTTCTGTTGGCGGGGATTTGGCAATAATTATCCACCGATCTGATTGGCCAACAATATCATAAGTTTGAAACAATTCTATAATGATATTCAGTGAGTGGGACATTAATTGTTAATCTTGTGGAAGGCATATTTTGGGATGTCACAATGCACTTGCAAAGTGATTTCTTCAAACAATGTCAAAATGAGAAATGGGCCCAAGCTGAGACTACATTTATAATCTGCCATTGTATTCGGATAACCCCTACCAAGTAATACTGGGGGGCAATTGGCAATGCAATAAGGCCGAGTCAATGTTATATTTAAACACTGCCCATTTACTTATTGCAGGGAAACCAAAAATATGACCTATATTATTAATTAATGTTTTTATATATATTGTATATCAAGGTTTTTTTTTTTTTTTTTTTTTTTTAAATATATTTTTGATGAGTTGTTGCTACTTGCTTTTAAACTACGACTTTTGATGGAGAGACACCAGCAAAACTAACATTATAAATTTAAACACAAAAATAAGATATTTAATCCCTAGGAAGACCGACAATTGTTGGCCACTGTCGTTGGCCACTTGTCGTTGGCCACTGGGAGCAGATGAAATACCATTCCAAACAATTACATGCACATGCATTTAAACATAAGTCCGACTGCCAAATTAGCTTCTGTAAACTTAAAAAATCAGGCCTCACATGCCGATCCATTAGGTCTCCCAATTGTACCAACAGTAGTTAGTTAGATTATATAATCTTTCTGCTGCAAAGCGCACGTTTCTGTCCGGCTTTGGCAATCACAAAATAATTCCCATTAGCCCGATTCCCTTTCCTCATTATGCCTACTGAACATGTTTTTCTTTCGCAGTAAACAACAAGCAGCAATCATTCGATATTTCTGCGAATATGGGCAGGCGGCATGGGAAAAGAAACGCAGCTCTGAGGCTGCATACCCCGGCAACGGTTATTAATTCAATTTAGTTGCGCTCTTAATTTCTGGTAAATGTATTCTGCTGACTGATCTGCTTTTGTAATGGCCTAATAGTGTGCCACTACAATGCTCACTGGCCTGAAATGGATAGAGATGGGGGACATATTGATTCAGAGGGCTTCTTCTTTGAGCCCAACGATCAAATAAAGAGATTCCATTGGCTTTCTCGTTTTCTTAGAAGAATGCTTTAATATAAATGCATGCGGATAAATAAAATGATTTGAGTGAAAGGCAGACAGCTCTTAGGTAATGGTTGTATTTCGATGGTTATGAAATAAGAAATGCATGTCACTAAGAGAATTCCCTATACTCAGTTCCACCCAAGCACTAGAAGTAATACATGCTGCCGAATGCAAGATGACGGAGAAACAGAGCGTCCTCGGCCAGCCGGTCATCAGGTTAAGATGCACTAGAAAAAAAGCTAAACAGAAATGCAGAAGAAGAAAACAGAAGAAACAAAGAGAGAAAGGCGCATTGTACTGTCTGCCGAACATTGTTCGGCAGACAGTACAATGGTTACCTGTACACGAGCCAAAACACCTTGAAACCGACACAGCATTTTCCATGCGAGCTATGTGAATGACATTCCTCAGGTCATGCTCTCTTTGACTCCCCGGGCCCCTGCATCAGAAGGGACGCCCATACGCTTTAAGCAGCTCGGGCATCACACACACTACATCTCAGACTGTGTCGGGGAGATGGAGAGGGGCCATTAAAAGGGAGCACTTTTGGGTTCGTCGTTCACACCCTCCCACACACTCTGTTCTCCTTCTAGGCTGACAGCAGTGTAGTTACTGTCTGTCTGCGGAGAACAAAAAAAAAACTCACTGTTCGTAGCGCTATTTCATTTCACATTAAATCTTTTCCTTTTTTAATACTATGTCCTTAGTCTCTTTCAGATGTTTTTTGTTGTTGTTTGTTGTTGTTGTTGTGGGCACAGGGGAGTGAAATAGGTTTGATAGTGGGGGTGCAAATTATAGATCTACAAAAGCTACAATTTTGAACCACATGTAGTTCCATAAAGGACAGTGTGGATCATTTATGCACTGCATACACAAAAAAACAGAAAGGATATTGTTATGTCTTGTCTTCAGGCCGTCTTTCAGAAGCGTGACACCTAGGAGCAATCTTTTTTTGAAAATCGAACTGGAATGCATATAGGTCATTCATATACAAATGAGCATGAAGACCTATGGACAGAAATACACCATAACTGTTGTTGCATTAAAGTGGTTGCTTTGGCTATATTCTTAAAGCGGGTTTGTCCCCAGTATTCCTGCTTTAAGACACAGACACATTCACAACCACACACACAATCACAGGGTTTACTGTACAAAATAAAAAGTATAGAAGAAACCAAACTTTCAAAATCAATTTTAAGTGAAAATGGCCATTATGACCTATGACCTGGGATAATCATGGGTCTGAACTTCATTTGGTCTATTGAAACATGGACGGTTCTGAACTGCACAAACAATTGAAGGTAAGGTGGCGTCGACAGATAAACCTTAAACAGTAAGGGCCCCATTTTAACGGTCTGAAACGCAAGTGAGAAGTGCCAAGCGCAAGTAGCTTTGTGGGCGGTTCTATGGCGATGTCGCAGGTTTACCGGCGCAAAAAATGAGTCTTGCGCCCGGCACAAATCTAAAAAGGGTTTGTCTGAAGTAGCCTAATTACCCGTAGGTGTGGTTTGGGCGTAACGTGCAATAAACCAATGAGAGTGCCATCTCCCATCCCCTTTAAGAGCAATTTGAATCTGACGAGTGAATATTTTCACAGCGTGTCTGCAGTCTCCGATGAGACAGATGCACATGAATTTCAAACTTCAAATGGCTCAGTTTATGGCCAAATAATATGGCCTAATTCACACATGGAATAAGGTTTTCTTCCACAACTTCAGCAATACTCAAATAAGTCCTCAAATAAATTTCGGCAAAGAAAACGTATATGATATAACATGATGTGCGGTAACTGTGGTTCTATTTAATGATATACACATTACATTATAAACATCATTTCTTATCAGTATTATATGCATTATCGCTATCGACTTGTGTTCCTAATATGCATGTGTCCCCCCGTTAATATGCATTGCCATGGACTGTATTATGCATTACGTGTTTAGTTTGCATGTGTTTAAACAGATGGAAGAAAACACGCGTGCCCGGCCCGCATTCATTAATTATTTTACACATACACACACGCGCGCCCGCATTCATTTATTCATTTTAACACTCACTCGCGGTAAAACAATGTTTTCTCACGATCAAATACTCATCAATCCTAAAAGTTATGGGCATGTACACGATGTCTGTGTCAAGAAATTATGTGTTTGCTGTACGGTGTTTGCAGATGCATTGATTTAATAGTACAACTTATTACCGCTGTATCAGCTGTTCTTTCCCAAATAATTTACCAAGAACGTGTTGCTAGGTAGATGAGAGAAGCAAAGTGTATGCGCGAGGTGCACAAGCAATATTATGCATGCGCCCTTAAAATAGCATCTGAACAACGCGCCACTGACATTAAACCAGGTATTTCCTGGTTTGTGGCGCAAGTGGTTTCTGAAACTGCAAAATAGCACCAGGGAATGTTTGCGCCAGAACACGCATCCTCCTTTCGCCGAACCGCCTCTTGGGGCGCAAGATCAATCCCTCATTTACTGACGCGTGGCACAGGAGGGAAAAGAACGCTCTGTGCCAGTTGCAAACTAGCAATGACACATGTGCCAGTGATTAAGTCAATTGCGCCGGATGCAAGATAGGGCCCTAAGAGTGAGAGAGGAAGTCATTGTGTCGTAGAACAATAAAACATTCTTATTTTTTGCCTCTTATGAATTCTCTTCTTCCCCTACCCATCTTATTTTCCTTCTATAGATTCTTCCTCCTCTCCTCCTCCTAATCTCCATCTCCTGCTCGTCATCTTTTAGTAATCTGCAGAGAGAGTGGGACAACGCAGCAGGATCGGATTATACTCCACTGTAAGTCTGCACACAGCTTTAGAGATTTGTGTGTAATATCGACCATCCACAATAGCAATGAAGCCGTTTGGTCTCATTGACCAGGTCATTATGTCCCGGATACAGGTGAGAATCCAATAATAGTCATCACACAGCAAGGGGAATATATGTTGATGATTGCCTCTGTGATTGGCAGGACTTAAATGGCGTCCAGAGACCAGAGAATGGAACACAAGGGACTCACATAAATAGTACTAGGTAGAAAACGGACTGTGAAGCATTAGAGCTCAACTTGGACACGTGCCGTACAAAGTTTACAGTAAAATGGTTACCATCACCTGACCACCTGTTCAATCCTCAGTGGAACTGCAACCAGGCGGGTCATCACAGGTAGGAATGGTCACTCAAAAATCAATGAGTTTTACCCTAAATGGTTAGCTTAGCTGATTTACCATCACTATGCTAACACCCTTAATGGATCAGCTCTTCAAAGCTGCTGTTAGAACAGCAGGTCCCTGGTTAGCACATTCATGATTTTTTCAACTCAAGACACCCTTTAGTGACATATTTCTCTCTAATTGTCATGCATTCATGCAAATACTGTTTTCTGCATAATATTTACCTAATGAATGATTATATTTATTTGACCTCAAGGCTCAGGGGATGGAGGTCTCTCTCTCTGTGTGTTACTCTGTCTGTCTATGTCTGTCTGTCTCTGTCTGTCTGTTTGTCTATCTGTCTGTCTTGCATGAAATCAAATCAGGATTCATGTCAGTGCACAATGTTCATATCCAAGATGCTGGTTAGCTCGGCATGACCAGCAGTCAAACACACACACACACACACACACACACACACACACACACACACACACACACACACACACACACACACACACACACACACACACACACACACACACAAATACACACACGCATACACACACACACACACACACGCATACACAGAAGCACACAAACACACACACACACACACACACACACACACACACACACACACACACACACACACACACACACACACACACACACACACACACACACACACACACACACACACACACACACACGCATGCACACACACACACACCAAAATGCCTTGACATCTGCTAAATAATGAAATAGTAAATTCTATTTCTTATGGAACGTTATGGCAACAATCGATACTTGAATAACACCTTTCAGAGTGATTAATTACTTTGATTATTTTAAACCATTGAAAACAAAAAACAAATGCTTATATTTCAATGTTAATATGTATTATTAGCCCCATCTTGTGCTCTCTATGAAGCCCTTGTATGGCAACATTGAGGCACATAAACCTACTTTTGAATTAAACATATTAGCCTAGATTTTTATGCAGATAACCAAACAGCTGCTTGACGTCATATTTTATTCAATATTCAGTACTGCAGTTGCTGTTCAAATTTGTAGAAACTCTTCAAGTGGAATTTCTCAGTGTTGGGGGACATACAGTAGCTGAGTACTGGTGCTGGTCACTGCTGTACTGGTAGTACTGGTTTTCCTGGTTCAAGTTGGAGCTGTTGTAGGATACCAACGATAGCTCAAGCTACTACCAACCATGTTGACAATTGCATTGTAGGTAGTCCTGTATATCAACAATTACATCAAAATGTGCATATTCATTTCAAAGAAAGGGAGCATACCGCATTCAGTAAGTCAACAGAAAGTTTATCTAAAAGTGTCAAATCATACTTTTGTCAAATCATTATGGTGGTCATTTTACCATCATTGGCTTTGATAGACCTTGGAGTATAACTGTGGGACTTTATCAGATTATATTAAACATCCTTCTCCTGTTTCTCCTTATATTTGCCTTCATCTTCCTCCGGCTCTTCCTTCCTTTTTTTCTTTCCTTTTTATGTGGTATTCTTTTTATGTGCTAGTATGACTTCCCTTCTCCTTTCTCCTCTACCCCCTACTCCCTTTCTCTTGCTTCACCGTTCTTCTTCTTTCTTCTTCCATTCCTCACCTTACTCTGTATTCTCCACCAAGCCTGCTTCAAAGTTCTCCCTTCTCTAAGAAATCCTCTTTCTCACATTTCTCCTCTCCTGAACCATGCTCTCTCCCTCCTCCTCCTCCTCCTCCTCCTAAAATCCTATCTCCTTCTCTTAATCACATCTCCCAAAGTGGACAGTGGACTAAAAAATATACCCCACAAAAATCTCCAGGTCTATGAAGAAAGTGTTTACGAGCCTGGTCCGCATCTTAAAAACAGTCCAGACAACCATCCAGACATCCAGGCCTGTTGTGGATGTCTGGTGTTGTTGGTCATAGCTGAGTACTGTTGGTCAGACTACTCTGAAAATCCAGATATTGCCAGGCAAGATCTCTCTCTCTCTCTCTCTCTCTCTCTCTCTCTCTCTCTCTCTCTCTCTCTCTCTCTCTCTCTCTCTCTCTCTCTCTCTCTCTCTCTCCATTTCCCGAATACCACAAAGACATATGTTTCTTTTTTATTTAGATTATAATAGAATAGATAGATAATATAATTCAAATACACTCAAACCCCGCATCTCAGGAAGGCTGTATCTTTGGGATGGCTTTCTGCTGGATAGGCAACCAAGCCTGAGAGACGTGGGTAAGATATTGACGCTCTCATGCTGTAGCTACGGTTCACCATGTGCGCCCATCTGTGCGAGGGCCACACAGAGCGAGAGTGCGACTACCTCGTGAACACCAGTGCTCCGCTGCTACCGGCCCGCGAGGGCTGACCCCACCTCAACACCCCAACCCTGCTCCGCCTGTCTGTGCCGAAGTATTTTCTTATATTGCTGACTCATTGTTTGGGTTTTGAGAATACACAGGTCATCCTCGATGATATCTGTGCATCCCTACAGAAAGTCCTTCTCCGTGGTCCTCTCCAAAGTTCCTCCCACACCCCCAACACTGCTCGTCCAGCCGCCACAGCTTGACATGGCATGATGTTCAGTCCCAGTCCGGAGAGCCCTCATTGTTCTGCAATGGCCCCTGAACAGGGTCCCTTCAGAGCTTAACCTCCGGTGGGAGGAGGGAGGGGTTCGTTTGGAGTTGCAAGTTGAAATCCATCCAGATCGGTGACTCACCACCAGATGGTTTTGAGTCACCCGAGTGTCTAACACAGAACTGGTCTGATTAATGTTTTTTGTGTTTGACGCAGATTATGTTTTTTAGGGATAAACCGTGACTAGCAAGCCCAATAATAAGCCATGCACCGCTCAGGTACAGATCAGGCAGGCTGTCACTGTCTGTCCTGTCCAGGGGTCATTACCGACGTTAGCAAGTCCCCCAAAAGTATGATGTGGCTGGAAGGTAGATCCTTAAGCAAGGCCCCACCGACCTCCTGCCATCATTTCAACTTTTCCTACGCCTTCTCCTGCCCCGAGGACTGAATCTCTTTATTGATCAGCAATGTTTTGCAACATACATACATGTATACAACATACAGGCCTACACACACTCATACAAAAAATACAAACAAATACACACACATACACAAAGATAGACACAATCCCCCCCCACACACACACACACACACACACACACACACACACACACACGCACACGCACACACACACACACACACACAGTCAACTTTTCTCAATGCATAAACATTCAAGGATGTGTATGCCAACTTCTGCAGACTTTGAGCAATGTGCTTCTGTACGACCCCACTAATCCTTTGTTGAGGATAGACAGGGAACAAACACACAACCTAAAGAGTGCTGACATGCAGCTTGTATATGGATGATTCTGGGGAACAAGGCTAAGTCAATCACAGTACACTTCAGTCTTCATTCAATGTTCCCATTATGTCCTTCCTTATCCTTCACTTAGGAATAAGGAAGTTATACTATATACTGTTATACTATTGTGTAGTGACCTTTCCTAACTCCATTTTAGATGAATTCCTAATATTCAGAAGAGTATCCTGTCCTGATTATAGTATATAAATGTGTATTAATGTAATGTGTCCGCAGCGGGCCTCTTAGGCTTTAAACGCGTCTTAGCAACTCAACATTTGAACTTCCTCCGACTCCTACCTGAAGGACTCAAATTCTGTCCCCAGCAGCGATGGTGATGCCTCTAAAGTGTAAAATAGAAAAACACAAACATTCCCAGTGTGCACCACAGCAGAAAATGCTGTCCTGGATAACAGAGGAATCACAAATATAGCCGGCTAGTTCTGCCCCACGTGTAGGAGCTGCTGTAAACAAAACTTTGAACAGAATGCTTAAGAGCCAGTAGGGAGACTTTGGAAGTCAGCCTCCCTTTTATGACTTCATTTTGATTTCATGAAAACAACAATGACAACTCTGTTTTAAATGTATGCACATAAAGTGTAACCAAAGTAGTTCTGGTGAAGCTCATGGAAATATCAAACCAGGCTCAGCTTCCCTTCAAAGTTCAACAGCCCGAGAGCATCTAGAGATTGAAACATCTTGCCTTTGCATCATCCCCAGGTCACCACAATCAAGTGTGTGTGTGGGTGCATCTGTGAGTGCCTGTGTGTGTGTGCCTGTCTGTGTGTGCATGCATCTGTGTTGGTATCTGTGTGTGTATGTCAGAGTATGTTCATGTGTGTGTGTGTTTGTGTGTCTTTGTCTGTGCATGTGTATGTGTATGTGTGCACGCATCTGTGTGTGTATGTCAGTGTATGTTCATGTGTGTGTGTGTGTTTGTGTGTCTTTGTCTGTGCATGTGTATGTGTATGTGTGCACGCTTGTGTCTTTGTCTGTGTCTGAGTGTATGTGTGTGTGTGTGTGTGTGTGTGTGTGTGTGTGTGTGTGTGTGTGTGTGCGCTTATGTGTGTGTGTGTGTGAGTGTGACCACCAGTGATGACACGTCCACAAAATACAGAAACTGCGTGTACCACTAACATTATCAGCTATATGCAGAGAATGTGTTTACTCCCCCGTTTCGATTCTCTGTCCCTGTGCTCCAATATTAAGACTGAACATTTCTGAACTACTTCCTTTGAATCAAAGTAATTGCTCAGCGTTTTAAGTCACATTTCACAGGCGGCGGATTGCTGTGCAGTGTAGTGAAGCATAGAATAAGACTTATGGGTTTGAGAATGTGTAGCGTAAATGTGTGCACGTCTTTGTGTGTGTGTCTGTGTTATATTCTCTTCATATGGAAGCATTCACAAGTCTCCCCATTTTTCACTCCTCTTTCCCACGCCCAATTCAATCGCCCTGCCTCCTCCTCTCATCGCCTCTCTCTCTCTCTCTCTCTCTCTCTCTCTCTCTCTCTCTCTCTCTCTCACTGTTGCGCTCTCTCTCTCTCTCTCTCACTGTTGCGCTCTCTCTCTCTCTCTCTCTCTCTCTCTCTCTCTCTCTCTCTCTCTCTCTCTCTCTCTCGCTCTCTCCCTCTCTCTCTTTCTCTTTCATTTTCTGCTTCTCAATGTAAAGGTCATGCGTGCGCCCTCTGGGTAGCTATTAATGAGGAACCATCCACTGGGCCTTATTAAACCTTAATGACAGACAGGCACCTGGCTGGACGCCTCTGTGGGCTGAGCTCATACCATCATCTGCACAGGGAATCTCTAATCCAGGGCTGTAAGGGAAATAAAAGACCCCTGTGGGGCTTCATCTGTTGATCATCCACCCAAAGTCTCCAATGAATGGAGCTTCGTTTTAAGCCTTCCTTTGTTTGGATGTGTGTGACGCATGTCATCTATTACATTTGTGTCATGTTTTTCATATATGATATATATGACATACTGTATATATGCCAGTGTCCAGTAGTCGTGTGTTTGTGTGTTTGCATGTGTGTCTGACTGTGTGAGTGCATGGGCTTTTGTGCATGTGCACATGGGTGTGTTAGTTTCTGTGTGCCCCGCACACTCACCACATTTCTTTGGCAAGACGTCTGAGCTGTGGAAATAACTTTTTTGATGGAAATTAAAACTTTACATCTCCTACTAAATCTATATTTGATACTTAATCCATACCCAGTACTAAATCCCTATCTGAGTGTAACTGTGTGTAAATCAGGCTGGCCGTACACATGAGCAGCAAATAGAGAAGAAGCACAGTGTTTCTAATCTTCCACCACACATGCCTAACTGAGGAATATGCGAAGGTCATTTTAGCAAACAGAGATTATAGGTGGTTTAAGGTGTAATCAATCATGGGGTTGATTGGATTCACTCTCGATTCGATTATTTCTGTGATAAGACACATTGGCTGCTTAGTTTTATCCGTTTGTGGGTCGGTGCGTGTAAAGCAGAGTGATAGGCATTTTGGTGAGTTGTATCTAATTCATTTCTGTCATTGTGACCTTTCCATTAAATAAACGAACACAAGGAATCGTATCGAAACGTTGCAGCACCCGTCCGAGCCATCGCAATCGAGTAAGCGGAGGAGATGCTTCTTCTGGGTAACCTTTGGAGATTCTCAGCAGAGCTTGTTTGTTCCTCAGAACATCTGACACAGGGCAACTCTGTCCATAAGACACCACGATGGAAAAACCCATCGCTGGGGACAATTTGCCTAAGGTGTGCGGCCAGGATGAAAGCCTCTTGAAAGAAGAGGAGACACCTGGCCATACGCCCCAATTGTATGACCCCTCCAGTTGGACACTGGTGGCGGTGTGTGGAGGAACCAAAACAGGTGCGCTCGTGTTGATTTATTTATATTTTCTTCACTTGCAGTCGTTGCACATTTTGCCGCGGGATACTTAGGGGTTGGACAGGCAAGGTGTTAGCGCGGAGGCTTAGCATGGGTGATCCGGCCTGGGCCAGCGGTGTTAGTTAGATTAACATCCAGAAGCCAGAGGAGCAGAGCGCAGTGGCAGTGCAGCGGGCCAGTAAACGGGATTGGGAAGCCTCTGCCTCCTCCGCCGCCGGGGGGGGGGCGGCTCTCAGAGAGCAGATCAGAGGAGGCTTTGTAGACTTTCAGCAGGGGATCATTTCCTGCACACAGGATCTGTACCTGTGGTGTGGGGGTGTTTGTGGGCGTTTGTTGGCGTGTGTGTGTGTGTGTGTGCGTGCGTGTGTGTGTGTGTGTGTGCGTGTGTGTGAATGATATGTTTGCTTTTGACCAAGTAAAGGGATACACGTGTGAGTATATGTGTGTTTGTGTGTGTATGGCAGGGATATTTATGATGTGGACAGAAGAAATGAATGTGTGTCGATTTGTGTGTGTGTGTGTGTGTGTGTGTGTGTGTGTGTGTGTGTGTGTGTGTGTGTGTGTGTGTGTGTGTGTGTGTGTGTGTGTGTGTGTGTGTGTGTGTGTGTGTGTGTGTGTGTGTGTGTGTGTGCGTGCGTTTGCGCTTCCATGTAGCCCTTTGTTATAAAGTGGGAACGCGTGTGTATGTCTGTGTGAAAGAGGTGTGTGCTTCTCCGTGTGTGTGTACTGAATATCATCCCACAATACCGCAAAGCCCACTCTCTGCACGAGACGTAATTAATCATTTTGCCCCGCAATTTACTTTTGAAGTCACCGCCGCTGGGTCACATTAGTCAAAGAGGGGTTCGCTTAATAGCAGATCACTGCACCTTGACCACCGGCCCTCCCTGACCCCCCAGAGTCAAGCAAGAGTTGACCAATGATCCGCCCGTGTATCCCAGCCTGTGCCAGAGTGATGAATGCTCTACCAGCTGTGTGTTTCTGCTGGTGCCAGACAAAAGGCTATTTGCCAGGTCTCATCCGCGTGATTCCCATTACCGGGGAGACTAGAACAAAGGATAGCTTTCTCTGCCAGAGTACAGGCTAGGGTTCTTGCTGCCATACTGCTGCAAGGATGCCACGATGTCATGGAAACTGAATGGGGCTCTTTTATTTTTTTTAAAGAAGCCTGTGACGATGATGCATCTCTGACCTTTCAGAGTTTATCAAAGAAGAATGGCTGAAGGCCGTGTGACACATAGGCCTAAACGAGGACAAATAGTGAAAGCTGACACACAGCCGGATAATTTATAAAACTTTGAGTGTTTTTTTTGGTGAAAATGCCCAACCGGGATACAAAGGACCTTGCGTGGCCACAAAGTGTCAAAAAGTGTCACGAAGCATACTTTGTGATGGGTGCAACTCTCCATTTTAACCTCTAGGAGTCAGTGTCACGAGCACAATGAGTTATTGAATGCTTGTTTAACTGCATTCGTGAACACTTGCAGCGTAAATATCATCGAATGTGTAATGTCTTTGAGTTAATGTATCCGACTGTACATTTTCGTTTCATTTCATGCATGGCTCTCCCTATCCACTGTGTGGGTTGGCTGGTGTGTATGGGGTGTTGGTAATGCTTTTGGCCCCACACTGCTAGACACAATGGCTACATCGCCGGATACACAAGTCTGCTGCATATCGCATTCAATAAGAAATGGCCCATGTCATTGCTCTCCGCTCGCCACAGAGTCCACCTTCCTTGACGATTTTCGTGTATTTTGTGACAGAAGACAGCGTACTTTATTTCGCCATGGCTCGTCTTGACCTGCCTGCATTCAACAACTTTGTTTTGCTTATCCTCTCCGCACACACGGGGCTCAGCAGATAGATATCTGGCTCTCAGGCCGCGAGCTCGCTCTGCGTGCACAAAAATGAATTATATGACGCAGAGCGAGCCAGCCACCGCGGGTGCTCACTGCCCCCCCCCCTCCCTCCATCAACAAGGCTGCTTTAATTACTGGGATTCTTTTATTCACGTTAATTCACTTTGTGTGTTTTCTTTATGCCTTCAGTTTTATGTTTGCACCAGTCAACAAGCAGCCTCATGTCAATGTATTAATGGTATCAAGCATTAGAAGGTGCATAATAGTCACAGTTATAAGCAAAGGATTCTAGAGATATATTTAATCTGTGAAGGACGTTATAAAACATGTTGAATGATAGGATGAAGAGAAGGGAGTATAAGGGAGTGAATTCCATAGGATTCAAGGTGAAAAACACTTATTATAAAAGCTATAATATTCAAGAAATCATATGGAAAAAAAAAATATATCAAATCAAAGGAAAACAACCCACATTGGTTATGCAAATCTGACAGAGCATTCTTCCATTTGTTTTCCCTCCCTTACACCACTTTGATCTCGCCATTCTAAATCCTGATGGCCTGCCATTGTACAATCCCCCAGGAACACACAGTACGGTCTGGTGGAAAGCAAAACCACCACCAGACAGCAGAAACACACCTCATCACATCAGAGGTACCGCTGCAAACCTCACGCACACACATCACATCCCCCCAGCCTCTGTGTGCCTGAATGAAATAATTAACCTTAAGCCAGGACCCGGTGGGAGGGTGTGCGGGTGAGGCCTGTACCGCTGGGGCCCGGTGCCCTGTAAACAGTGCTGTTAAAGACTCTAAGTGGCCGCCCCTTCCTCCAACCGTAGGCTGGAGCCAGTTAAACTCACTCCTCTATTAAATAATTCACTGGAGCCACAGGCTACTTCATCAGTCAGCCATCCCATGCTCCGTGCACCGGCTGTGTTGATATAAACCTGGCTGCTGTGGCTGCATCCAGCGCTTCATCACGCCAGCCCGACTCAGACAGGCTTTTGTTTGCTCACAGGGTTTTTTTCGAACCATGGAAATTCTTCTCGTAGGCTTCACGAAATACAACTGAAAAAGGGAAAACACTCTTTCGGAATTGCCGTTTCAATTGTTATTAGGGTTTTGTTGACACTCAGGGTTTTCGAATAGTGGCAATACTCTTGTGGTTCATGTGTAGGGTCAGGTAACATATTAGTGAGTGAGTTTAGGACATCATGAAGTGCTCTATCTCCTAACGATAACAACTGGTTAGTTATTTTTATAAACATGAGTATTTGGTAGGGATGTTATTCTTTTTAGAGCGCTCAATGACCCACAATGGTGTCGGTGTGATTTATCTTGAATAACACTAGTCAGGCCGTGTAATTTACCTCAAAACTTTGCACAATGTTCAAACATTTGCTTTGTGATAATTGCAAGTAGGCCTGGCCTCATACTATGGAAGCCAGGTGTTGTCTTCGGAAAGGTTTAGGCTGCACTAAAGCTCTGACGTAACCGAGTCGGACGAAGCCATCGACGTCCACGCAAACATCCTACATGAGATTGTAGTTTAGTTTTTGAATTATTAAAAAGTGAGTCTGCAGTGTTCCCCGCCCACTCACACTCAGGCAGGGAAATATACTCAGTGAGAATTGTCTTTTATTCTTTAATTTTTCTCTGAATATTTTAATATTTGTTGCTGGAATTGATGTATTCGAGCCAGCCTTGCTACACTGAATGTATAAGGTTGAGGCAACCTTTGAGTGAGTGACGCTAGGTCGATTTGACGGGAAACTGATGAGGAATCCTGATTAAAACAGAACAACACAGTTTGTAAATCGCTCGTTGCAATTGTTATTTGGGTTTAGTTCAACCGATTCACATATCTATACTTTCCCTTATACCATGCATACCTGCATATCGTCTGCGATCATCAAACAGACTACAAGAGGAGATAAGACAACAATATAAGTTAAGTATGCACATCTCCTAGATAGCCCTCCATGCACTATTCCACTTAATCAACAGCCCTGACCTCCCCTGAGGAAAGAAAAAAGGACTTGACACTAAGCCCTAACCCCTGATCATAATTATTTGCAATTACTTTAATGTTCTAATTGCAGTGCGAAAGTCTACCCACTCTGATGGGTTTGACAGCTTCTCTCTCTCTGAACATGAGTGGGTGGTTTGCATTGTTCCCGGCCGAGAGTTTGCCGGGAACAATGGCTACTCATGTATTTTGGTCCACCGTCACATTAGACAGCATGCTGAGCTCTGGCCTTCCCCCTTTTTGTATTTAATAGCCGGGTTGTCGTCTCCGGCCACTGTCACCGTTCATTAACCATGTTGTTTTTATTTGTTCTCTGCTCAGCTGTGTGTTCCTGTCTGGTGTTTTGATATTATTTGTGTTGCCCTTTTCGTTGTTGGTTTCCACCGCCTGTGAAGACGTTCCTACACCGAGGAACACATATGTAGGCTACACATGCATAGATATTTATAGTCATTGCTGTTTGGCTGCAGATTAGTACACTGACCAACCTTTTCGATTATTTCTGAAATTAAAAACCGCTTGATAACATAAATAGATAATAAATGTTTTTTCTAATATAGGATAATACATATTAGTATGCTACACGTGAACCTCTTAAAGGGGTAGTTCGGAATTTTGGACATAGGGCCTGATTCCCAAGTGAGCTTTGGTATTCTTTATCACTGGAGACAGTTTTCAACCCATTTCATTCATTCTTTCTAGTTGCAGAGTTCGCTGGTGCTAGGCTAGCGCACGTCAACGGGCAATGCTAGCCTGCTATTAAAAACAGTGTTACCCACTCCACAGTACACCCGAGGTGAATCAATTATAACGCCAGACTATAGATTTAAATGTCTGTGTTGATAGAATAATGTTAGAAATAAAACTAACCTTGCATCGCATGAATCATCGAGGGACTACTTTCTCAGCAGAAGCGGAATTTTACTATGCGCCGGTTAGTTTTGTAACCGAATCACGACAGAAGAACGTAAACAGAGAAGCGTGGGACAGAAGCGCAATTGAACGACAAGGCAACATGGTGGTTCACTGTGCTTTTAGAAATTGTAGAAATATACGCTACAGATGGGCACCACAAAGCTTCCACCAATTTCCAGTGCGAGATCCAGAAAGGACTCAACTGTGGCTTGTTGCTGCTGGCTTGGACATCAAAACACCGGCTCATACATGTACGGTTGGTTGGATACAACAAATTCCTCATAATCGTCTTCAAAAGCAAATGCATCGCTAAGTCCTCCAAACGTGGCCATATCTTGTTAATTGAATACGCTAATAGAATTCCTTCGTTCACTGTACTCTGCGTTTGTAGCAATGACAGCGGCAGGTAAACAAACTAGAGCCGGTAACCTAGGTATCAGTCCGCCGCTGCCGTAGCCTACTACCAGGAATATAACACTGCTGCTGTGACCCAGCAATTCCCTCAAAATGCAATGCAATGCAAGGTTGGTTTTATTTCTAACATTACTCAATAAACAGACATTTAAATTTATAGTTTGTCGTTATAATTGATTTACCTCGGGGTGTACTGTGGAGTGGGTAACACTGTTTTTAATAGCAGGCTAGCATTGCCCGTTGACGTGCGCTAGCCTAGCACGAGCGAACTCTGCAACTAGAAAGACTGAATGAAATGGGTTGAAAACTGTCTCCAGTGATAAAGAATACCAAAGCTCACTTGGGAATCAGGCCCTATGTCCAAAATTCCGAACTACCCCTTTAAGATGGTGCAATTTGATTGGTTCACTATCTCGGGATATTGGGCAATATCCCATGATTGAGATCTCAAACTTGGGATATTGTTTTCGCGCTCATCATGGTCGTCTCGTCACTTTAATAAAAAGAATAAACCGCTAATAAAAACAAATAAATCCCGGCAAAAAGTGTTGACTTGCTTATTTTTGGAGTGCTCCCGTGTAGTATATGCTAAAACCATTATTCACCTCAGGCCCACCTCAGGCCCAGGAATAGCACACCTCGACCTTCGGTCTCGGGGGCTATTCCCCACTGTTGACGGAACCTCCGGCGAAGAATTGTTAAATATAGGATCACAGTGAAGTCCAGAAGACCGTTGACGTCATGTTTCCAAATTGCATGTAAGGAGAAGTAAATCCCAGATGAAATGGCGCCAATGGTCAAACCATTACCTTAATCTACCCCAGAAATGCAGTTGATGTATCAGATGGCGAGAACACCCATATGAGGCAGAACTCTCCTATAGTACAAAATAGCCGACTGTGACAGGTCCCCTTTAAACATCTCATGGTTTCCGAGGCATTAGGGAAAGTTGTTGAAATGCATTGTGTTGAATTCCATCGACTCTTTTCCAAAAAACAATGATGTTACCAGCGTTTCCCTCGGGGCCAAAAGGTTGTCCATTTAAATGGCAGTGTGGGGTGGTGTTCCCCTATCATTCTGCTGGTTTTCCTGCCTGTGTGTCGTATTTTCTTCCTGCCACCTCCGGAATGAGGCAGGCTAGGGTGCCTGTATAAGGGGAGCTTGATCCTGCTGCTCAGCCAAACACCATCCATTTTTGGTGCTTTCCACTTACAATTGCATTCAAAGGTATTCGCCTCATTAAAAATGCCAAGTGATAGTACCAGGTAGAGTGAAAAAGAAAGCGGACAAAATTAATTTGGGAAAAAAATAAAATGGTGTCATGCATTATATTACAAGTCTTGTGAAGAAACAGCCCTGCTCAGGAGAGAGAGAGAGAGAGAGAGAGAGAGAGAGAGAGAGAGAGAGAGAGGGAGAGAGAGAGAGAGAGAGAGAGAGAGAGAGAGAGGGAGAGAGGGAGAGAGAGAGAGGGAGAGAGAGAGCCAATGAGGCCACGGTGCAGTCTAATGCGATGCCATTGGTCTTTTATCTAGGTCTCAATTATTCAAGAAGCAAGCAGCCTCCCCCCTTGGAGAGGAGGCTAGGTATTGGACTCTACATTACCTTTGTTCCACGGGGGAATAGCCGCGGCGCACGCTACATTCCTCCAGAGACACTGCTCTGGGGCCCGGCGCCGGCGCCGGCTGGGCCCCTAATGACATCATCCATTTCCGGGGGCCCCTCCTGGAACACAATTATGATGATTTACAATTTATTCACATCTGTTGTTTTGTGTTTTATTGTCCCACTATCTGCCGCTGCTGTTTTTCGTTATGCATGTACAAGGTGAACTACTTTAGGGTGGAAGGTTTCTGCACTGCGGCTGCGGCTGACACTCATTTTTGTAAAGCGCCGCATGTGTCTCAGTGTGTTCTGACAGGAAGCATCCGAAGAGGCACACAGTGCCGGGAACGGCGGTTAACCATGTGTACTTCGACGATGTGTTGCAGTAGTAATTTTGAAGTCTGTCTGTTCGCTCTGTACTTTGACGTGTATCACTACCATTCAAAAGATGTGGATGATAAACACAATAAAATAAATTCCTATTCGTCGTGAGCGTATCATAAACCTTAAGCTTGACTAAACTGAGGATAATAGGCTTGGGTGAATGCTCGTCAATTAACTATTGACGGCCATTCTTTTGATCCTATGATTTCCTGGCCATGCATTGATTATGTTACGTTGTGTACCACCACTCAAACACTGTCATATGCTGACGGCCCTTCCGGCCCAATGCAATTTGAACTAATTTCAGATTCATCAATGCAGCCCCCAAGTCCCCTCTCAGGCTGCACGCAGATACAAGCAGGGAGCTGCTTACCTTTAGCGTAGATTGCTCTCGTCTCATCGCCCTTCTATCAGTCAGCAAAGTGGAGCAAGCCCAGTCACCCCTAGAGGAGAGCTACATGTGATTACACTGGCACAAACATTCATCACTCTGTCTGAGGCAAAGCTTAACCTGCCAGCAAGACAACACACTCATGCACACATACACACATGCATGCACAAACGCACACATAGACGTGCACACACAGACGTGCACACACAAACACACACATAGACGTGCACTGCATACACACAGACGTACACACACACACACACACAGGCGTACACAAACACACACAGAAACACACACACACACACACACATACACACACACACACACACACACACACACACAAACACACACATAGACAAATGTGAACTCACGCAAATCACAAACATACTCCCACAAACCATTAAGTTATGTTTAAAGGATAGCAGATGGCAAGTGAGCTAAGAAGCCTCTACTGTAGCCAATTTCAATCAACCCAAAGCCTGCACCCTATAATATGCCGCCTGGCTGCAGTCGGGATTCCTAATTATCTATATCATGTAGCTGCCAGCAGTAGCAACATCCACCTTGGGTGACCTTTTCTGTACAGGATTGCAATACGTGAGACACCTCTACTTGCATCTCCTGCCACAATCACACAAACAAGCAAATATATATTCACCAGCACACCAACAGACATGCAAGGCAATAAGTGCACCGCGGTGCAGCAACGCAGCATAATCCGGCCATGCACCGGTAGGGGGTTCATCTGTAATGCATTACAATGGTGTTAGGTGATGAGTGAAACCGGGCCACGGCTGGTGCAGAACTAATGCGAGCTCTGAGAGCTCCAAGGGGAAGGATGCAGAGGTGGTTTGGCGGCAAAGCCCTAGGGGGATGTATATCAATGAATAACCAAATTCAATAGGGGATCCGAACCGCACCTTGCCGTGTGAACTTAAGTCCCTTTCCTAATCGCAACGGATGGGATCTGATTGTTTTGGGGTGGGGTGGGGGGGGGGTATTTTTTCCTGCAGAGGAAGAAGCAAGATGATTGCACATCTGTTTGAAAAAAAAGGGAAACAGAGAAACCGGCCAGCACTGTTGTTGATGTATGGACGAAGGAAAGGTGAGGAGATGTATAGTAGAATGAGACCCGTGCTATGTTTGGCAATTTACACTCGAAGAGAAAACTAAATCAAAGGAGTTGAATGCAGTCCAGGCTTAGGGGTGAATATTTCCAGATGGATAACAATGTTGTTGCTTGTGTGAGGAGTCACATTTGATTTCTGTGCCATGCAGCATACCGTATCAGCATGCAATGACATTGTACATTGTGGAATAACTTTCTCCTGATTAGAGCGTTAGAGTTTAGGCCTTTAGTGTATCTACAATGCACGGCATTAGGCTGATGCACATCATTTCCGTCCGAGGGTTACGTTTCCATTTTTGAAAGTAGTTATATTACATCACTGCCTATATGATGACTGCAATCAGAGGGATATTTTTTTGGCAAACAGCACCACTTCCATGTAAAATATAACTGGGCATTTGAGGACAAATTTGAGCAAAGTCATTGGACTAAGGGGAAGTGTTCATCAATAGAAAGCTGTAATGGTTTGGTGTGTCTATTATTTATCCTTGGATTGAATCAATTTTCCAATTATATTAGAAAGCATTGCAGTTTCTATGGCATTTCCCTTCTGACCAACATCGCAGCGGTTCAAAACTTGAGTACTATATTTTTTCCACTGACCTTTCCATTTTCTTGTTAACACTCTCTCTCTCTCTCTCTCTCTCTCTCTCTCTCTCTCTCTCTCTCTCTCTCTCTCTCTCTCTCTCTCTCTCTCTTTCTGCAGAAACCCCCTCCTCTTCCTCAAAACCATGGCATTTGTCCTAAAAAAAACAAAAAACAGGTTTGAGAAATCATCATTCAAGCGTGCCCTATGGACGTTGACGGGAATGTCTACATTGATACGTGTGTGGAGTGCTGATATAGAGCGCAAATCTGGGCTGATCATTTATGACTAACCCTCGACAGTCAGATGTTCAAATGCACGCCTTCAGTCGGAGCCAGTTTGATCTACTCCATCCGCTCTTTTGGAGATCGGCTGGATGTAATATCGACGCGGATCTCATCTGCATTTTTATATTTGAGATTTTTCTTAGATTTTCCCGATCTTTTTCCCAGTATGACTTGAAAGATTGGCCTTGAATAATCACCTTGTTCGATATTGTTCCCTACAAGGACACAGACACGGGCATATGGCTGCCACACATGCAGACACACAGGAACATATTGCACACAATTGCTTTTATTCGGTATCGAGATGCACATGGGGAGGGGAAGGAGTTGGAAGCTAGAAGGGGAGGGGGGGCGTAGAAGGGGGGGGGGGGGGGGGGGGGTGGTCCCTGAAACAGAAGGTCTTGTCCTAGTCCTGCAGGAGCGGCTTGTTTGCATCTCTCCACAGGGGCAGATGTTGTGTCCCATCATGCAGACAGATATTAAATTACAGTGTCGCAAGCCTCCCCTCCCCGTGCCACGACGACGAGCTAAACAAGTTGTGTTGTTGTTAATACTTTTTACATTAAGCAGGTGGAAGCAGGTGGACTTTCCACTTTCATGTATTTCATCAATGTCCACAACACAAAGTGCATTTCACAGTTTAGTGAGCAATTACCCTGGCCCAAGATTTCATTTGAGACCTGATTGAATGCTCTGAAAAATAACTTGTAGGGTCTTATTGCCACACTATTAAAGTACCAGATGCCCTCCATTTTGCTTAACGTGTGATTGTTGAATTCCCTGACTCCCTCATTTCAATGCGCGAGCACGCCAGCCTGGGAGGTATTTCATTTGCGCAGGTAAATCAGTCCTGGTCTTCAATGTCTGAGGAACAGGCGGTGCAGTGTCTTTGATCATTGCTACTGTCGACATGGCCAAATTGTTGCAGCAAATGAACTGGGATGAATTTTCTCCAACATTGTTTGTTGGCTTTTTCCACCGCCTGAAATATGCAGTGGGCAATTCGGGTCTCAGAGATAACTGCAATGTAGATGTTCCTAACAACAGAAATCCCTGCATCATTTATAACAGGAAAACCCTGTTATCTGGAAACACAGCATGACAACACATGCAGGAAAATCCTCCAATTATCTTCTAAGCTCCTTTCAGCAGGGAAAAAACGTTGAGAATAAAAAAAGATACTGCTGTGTTTGACAAAGTGGAATCAGTTTAGGCATGAAACCTGACAGAAAGTTTCCTCTCTTATTTACATGATCTGCTTAAATGAATCATTCCCCACCCTCTCTCTCTCCTACTATACTACTATACTGCTCTCTGGCAGTAGCGGCAGCAACACAAGGTCAAAAGTGCTCCGGTGTCCGTCAGGCAGATACAATTAGCATCGATGATACATAGGCTGCTTACCTGTGGCCATTACACTGCAGTGCTCCCGCGGGCCGTCGTATATATACGCACGCAGTAAGGAGTGTCACTTCACCATGTGGTCAATAACAGATAAAAGCCCTGTGAATGGGGAAGGACTCGCCTCACCCCCGCCCACTCCCCGACATTAAAACATTTTTATAGATTTCTACATGCCGTCTCTTTTTCTGATGAAACAGGGGAGCGTTTACAAGCGACAATGATTGCTTCTGTCAGGGCGCCTCACCAGAGGAGCTGACGGTGTGTGTGTGTGTGTGTGTGTGTGTGTGTGTGTGTTTGTGGGTGGGGCGGTGTGTGTGTGTGGGTGGGGTGGTGGCGGGTGTGTGGGGGCAGGGGGGGCGGAGAGAGGGACGTTTTAGGGTCACATAAGGCCAAGAAGGGAAGAGAGGGATGATAGAGATCTTTTCTTAGAAAACTTTGAGCAAAATAGATACGTTGGCAAGAGTTGTGGATGTTTGTCATTACGAGGAACGTGTTGCTGGTGAAGGGGAAATGGGGATCCAACCTTCTATTAGTATTTACTGTGGACTATAATTATTTGGCAGTGAATACAAGTCTGTGAAGGATTGTAATCCACGAGTCAGAATTCCCCTGAAGGAAAATAGATTAATCATGACCTTGTTATGGTGTTTTTTTTGTATTTTGATAAAGTGTCAAGGATTTTGTAATTATCCACCGTTTCAAGTGTAACCGGGAATGTTATGTTCATTTACTCGTCATCCAGAAACAGACTATTTTGAGACTAATTAACCTTTCTGAAAGGCTGTTATAAATGTTTAAATGCTCCATATCAGTTGATATTTGGTTACGGTGTTGTGCTATTTCAGCCACTGTGGAATATTTTTGTTTCCATAGATCATAAAATATTTTTGGTCGGTTAAATTTAACTGCATCCGGACGATTGACAGACTCTTGGCCGCACAAGTGAATCCAATGCGTTCATTCGTCCTTCATTCCATCAATCAATCAATCAACCATCCGTCCATCAACTGTCTCTTTCCATCTATCTTTACCTGCTCATGCCTGGTGGTTTGTTCAGTTCTGCTCATATACATTTCTATTGTAATCCTGGTATTTCACGTGAGACCGAAATCCATTTGGACTTGCACTTGAACAAGACTAGCCCCTACTATATAGATGGTGGACTTAGACCCCGTGAGCGAGTATAAAATGGATGGATGAGTTCATGAGGGCCTTATCTTCCTCATTCTATATTCTAATTGCTACATTCTCTTTCTCGGCCACATCATTCAGAAACCCAACCTGGCTCCACCGTAGCTTCTCACCGGACACTAAGCCCGCCTAAAGGGGTCGTCAATATTCTTGGCAAATGTATGTAATCATCATTGGAAACCATGAAAAGAGACAAAGAAAGTGGAGCCTGGCTTACTCCATTTCCCCTTGAGAGAATAAGTGAAGTATCCGGTGGTAATAGTAGCCTCTTAGAACGATCAGCGGGCAGGTTCGCGAGTCCAGACCGCTGTTCCTTCCCTCCGTTCTGACTAGGATTCAGAGGGACACAGTATACACTAAACGATACACAGCGGCCAAGCGATCAGTGATCCGGATCCCCTGTTCTCTGAAGCATCGCGTGGTCGCGGACCCAGCCGCCACGCCTCCACCGTCCTCTGGGGCCACGTCGCTCTGGCGTTCCCGGGCTGTAAACTAAGTTAGGCGACATTGCTTTTAGCCTGCAAGATTGAACTTGAGAAACTTTTTGATGAGCCGTTAACTACGACTTTGAGCCTACCAGCTACACTCCTGGCAGCCAACTCGAAAGCACTAAAGCGTCGCTATGGTGATAAGCTTCCCTTCCCAACCCCCCCCCCCCCCCCCCAGGATACTGTCTTCCTAATGGACTGGTGGTCGGTGGTCCCTGAGACAGAAGGTCCCCTCTAAGTCTTGGGGCTGCCTTAGTGGTTTCACATCCCCTCTCTGGAGGGCAGATGTTCTGTTGCAACTTGCACACAGATATTACATTTTGTGTAAAAATGGTTGCCTTGTTTATGTTTAATAGCACAAACAACCTTTTCTGATTACGTTCACTCATATATTTATTCCGTCTGGAACACAGAGTACATGTCACACCAATTACTGCAGTTTGAATTTCTTTTTGCGCTAAAAGCATTATTGAATATGCTGGAAATAACCAGGCCAGTCCTATGGCCGCACCATTAAACCATTAAACCTGGCTGATGCCCTCAACCTGCCTTACCATGTAATGCTGTTGGCTCTGTTCTTCTCAGGAGTCCATGGAGGGGGTTTTCATTGATCACCCTCCGTCTTCATACGCTGCTCAATATGCTCTCCTGGAACACACGACGAATATTGCCATGATGCCAAATTAAATATTGTTTAATAGGTGATATAATTCTATGCCACATGTCTGACTTGGCGTGTAAGACTGGATTCGGTTTTGCAGGGTAATTGCTTCAGAGCATTTCCAAGTTCTCTGCAGAGTTGTATTAATTGATTGATTTATTTACCAACAAAACGTTTGACTGCAAACCTGCAATTTCTTTTCCCCTTTTATGCGCTCGTATACATTTGTTTTACATTTTGATCGTAATGCGGAGCACTGCGTGTTCCTTGCATATGATGTGTGCGACGTGTGCCTTGCCATAAACATCAAGGCGCCGACAGCTTGTTGTGTTTGTTAAGACATCTTATCAACTGCTGTACTGTCATACTGCTGTCATACCCTCTCACCATCAGTTCTGATGCAAGACTATAGATATCTCCTTAAATATACACACATACACCCACCCAACTACCACAACACACACACACACACACACCCACACCACACACACACACACACACACACACACACACACACACACACACACACACACACACACACACAACACTCTCTTCTCTTATCTCCAGACAGGCTATCTTTTGTTTGATCATAAAGCCTGGCATAGTTCTACGTTTTGTCATGTTGTCAACAACAATGATGAAATGACGCATACGTTAATCCTTGGATATTTCTTCTGCTTACAAATGGAGTCTTTCCAACAGTGAGTGGTTAATAAACTCTCACCGTCAGTGGCGTCTGCTCCCATTGCTGACCAGAGACATGTGACAGAGCCGTCCTCAACAGTCTGTGGAATATATCCGCAGAGAGTCATTGGTCTTCGTCTGCTTCTCCTTTACACATATCCTATATCCTCAGAGCAGAAAACAAGCTTTTGAGGTGCTTGCATTCTGCTCATCCACTCCTATTAAACAAACAAAAAGGGCTACGGATTCATTGTTCTTTGCTATGGTAGGGGCCCATACTTTTGTGTATTGAATTTGCAGCTGATCTTGTTCCACTGATGCTTTTTCAACCCTTGCTTATCTGCAGCCGTCGACCCCGCTGCTCCTCTTAATGACAAAAAGCCAACTATAAAAACCAGCGCCATGGTTCAATGAAGGAACTCACACTCAAACAAAGCTGCAGAGAACTATAAAGGAAATGGCGTTCGAATAATATGAAGTATATTATATTGCATGGCAGGAATGCCAGCTCAGCTACAAATCCGCATTAACCACTTACAGAAACTCAGATTTTGGTGTCATTTATTTAAAATAAACAACCCTAGGTTTCCCTTAAAATATCGGACGCAATAACAGACGCAAAAAGTGTATCCAACATTAATAGAATGTGTTGATGCTTCGACTAATCTTCATTTTGAACCTCTTGCCCCTACCATAACCACATGTCAGGCTAAATAAACACAGGCCTCTACTACCTCTGTGCTTCTTCCTCTCCCTACCAGGGTTCTTAAATAACCGGACCAGTGGTTGGGCCTTCCCAATGGTTGGACCTGCTACTCAATAGTTGACCTGTAATGCTCAACATCATGAACAACAATGCTTGGCCCATCCCTAATCTCCTTTATTTTCTGAAGTACTGGTTACAACTGGATATAACCAAACCCTCGATCACCCGATGATAAACAACTTATTCGATCCCATTCAGTCTGGGCTTAGTAGACTTTCTAGTCTACTGAGACTGCTATGAATAGATTATCTTCTCCTTACCATGGACAGCAATGCAAGCTCCCTGCCAGTGGTTCTTTACCTCAGTGCTGCCTATGGCACGATTGAAATTGGTCTGCCCCAAGGGTTGTTCCCCCTCGGTCCGCTGCTCTTTGCAATCGACATACCTCCTCTTGGCGATTTTATTCACAACTAAGGAATTAGGTTTTGGTTCCCTTCGTGTTCTCTTCTCTACCTTAGCGAACCATGACGCTATCTCTGTTTTAGTGTGTTGCTGTGATCATGACTTGACACTTAGCAACCCCACCGGACAGCTACCAACTTGCTCTCGAAACAGCACCTCATCACAATGGATAATAATCATTCTCTTACTTTTTAAATTGTACTTAAAATGTTTAGCTAGTGTACTGTGTAGGTCCATTGTGACACTCATTGCACTCCTAACCCTCCCTAAAAAGAGGGATCCCTCCCTCTGGGTTCCTTCTCAAGGTTTGGTCATTGAGAATGAGGGGATTTTTTTTTTCCTGCCCTTTGGGGGGCAAGGGTGAGTGTCATAAATATATGGCCTGTAAAGCCCTTTGAGACTGTCGATGTGCACTATTCAAATAAAATCAACCCGACTTGACCATCTGTGAATAACGGACAATAGCCGGTGATCCATAGTAAATCTTTGAAACGGTTGCTGTATTGAGGATTTTAGTGGTGAAGGACAGAGGAGCTTGTCCTATGCTATGTGGTAAGTCATCTTTGTGACAGGGTGTAATCCAACTAAAAAGCTATTGCTATAAATGGGAAAAAAAACGATGTTCCTCTAGAATAACTCTGTTCACATATTCACCACATGAGTGACTGTTCATTTATCAACTGTCACAAATTCCATTAGCATGCATTGGCAACTTCACATGTAACGTTCTGTTTGAACTCATCTTAATTCAGGGAGATGCGTTCTTTTCGCTCTTGAACAGAGAGAACCGTCGTAAAGGCTGCGAAGGGATGCAAATATGTGCCGATCCACTGGGTTCATACACATCTCCTTTATCTCAATTTCCCTTTTGTACAACTGTCCGTAACCACAACCTTTAGGTTATTTATTGATATGCATATTATTCATTGAACACAACACAATATTATTTTCATTATATACCACAACTAGGCTACTACTGGTAATTAATTTGAAACGTATGCTTAACACCTATACTGTTTGTTAGTTGATCTATAATGTACATTGACGATGACAAAGCGTTAACAGATTAACAAAAATAAAAAATACACCTTTGTTCAGTGTGGGGCATTAAACCCTTGGGCCCAGTACACAAAAAAACACAAATGACATTCAAGCGAGGTACTAGGTGGTATTGTTCTCAATACCACAGAGTACCTCATATGCTGCCCCTCTTCCCTTCCTACCAAGGTCCTTTCTTTCTTTATTTCATCCTCTCCCCCCTCTCTCTCTTCCAGTAACCTTTTTCTTTCTCCATATGCCAGAACGCTTCAACATTTTTCTAATGCCAAATCCGCCGAGTCCCAAGCCTGTAATTCCTCCTGCGATGTCCCCCCTCAGTATGCATGAGCCCCATTACCCCCCCCCAGCCCCCCTCACCTCTGAGGCGACACGCTGCTGGATCCCTGCTGTAATCCAGGGGTCTCCTGTTGCAGAACCCTCATGCATTACAATCACCATCGGAGGGGTGGAGAGGGTGGTGGTGATGGTGGTGATGGGGAGAGGTTTCGGGTGGGGTTATCTTGGTGCCAAAGTAACCTCTCTCCACCCTATCACCACCGTCCACTGTTGCGTTTACTCCATCGTGCCAAATGAGCTGTTATCTGGTTGAGGAGGGGGGAGGAGGGGGGGAGAAGGGGGAGAAGGGGGGGAGGGGCCCGGTGGGACCCCGGGAGAGAGGCGCCACGTTGATACTCATCCTGAGAATCTCCAGAAAGCTGCAAAGGTCACCGCAGTCTAACTGTAGGATTCACTTTTATCACAGCACCTCTCCTCTTCCCCACTCCCCCTCTCTCCCTCTAGACAGCTTAACATTATACCAGAGTGCAGAAATTAGTGCAAATGACTCCGTGAGAGACCTGATGGAGGAATATAAAAATGGATTGCACTCATATTGCACTTCACCAGTCACTCCGGTCGCTTAAAGCCTTTTTCTGACGTTTCATCACTGAACCTTAATGACTCTCACTTACTCTCGCTGACTTAAACTGACTTACTGCTTAACACTGACTCTAATTGACTTAAACTGACTCTAGCTGACTCTCAATGACTCTTTGACTTAAACCGACTTTAGCTGTCTCTTACTGACTATCACTGACTCAAACTGAGTCTCACTGACTCTCATTGACCGAAACTTACTCTCAATGACTCTCACTGAGAATGGACTTTCACAGAATCGTACTAACCCTAATGACTCAAGTGCTCAAAATGACAACTGATTTGCATTGACCCTGACCCAAACCTGACCCGATGATTCCTCTCTATCTCTAACTGACTCTCACTGACTCTTACTGCGTACTCAGACACTCCAACACTTTGACATATTGAGATAGGGCTGTATAGAGAGCTATTATAGAGTTGTTCTTGCATTCAATATGAAATACATTTTGCCAGAAGAAGGAAAAAATAACTGTCAAATGTCTTGTCTGAGCCTAACCAAATTAACATTTATACATTAAAATCCGGGGAGGGCCGAGGGTGCCACATCATGAAAAGGTCAACTTAGTGCTTCAGAAAAGTGAGATCCATCTCTGTCCGCAAGGCCGTTCAGGATGTCTATCTGCTGTGCCACCGTGCCTGTAGGAGGAGGCGGCTAACGGTGATAACAGAGAGATATTAACATTGAGTAAGGGCAGCCATGACTTTTACATCTAAAACGACCCACGGCGAGGTGTTGAAATACCTCCTTCTTGGGGTATTTCTGTGAACCTTCTGTGCTGTTGCCCTCTTTTTTTTTTGCGTTCTACAGGGTCCAATTAGATCAGGTAATGATTATGTGATCTATAACTATTTGACACCACATTTCGCTGATAACTGACTAGCTTTGTTTTCTGTTTGTTGGTTTGTTTGACCACTCTGTATCATTGTTTCCCAACCTCTTTAGGCACCCCATTTTTTAGATTGGACATCATTTTCTGTGAGACCATCTTGTGACATGTTGGAGCATCTGCTTCCGATCACATTGTTTCAAGACCATCAACATCTGCCCATGTTGTCAATGTCCCAGTGAACTTAAATGTGCACAGCACCATACTAAGTGATAAGTGTTGATTGTTTGTGGCTATGAATCATTAGGCAGTCAAGAACCTTTACGAGCCCTTTCAAATTGGATATCAATAAATATTTGTAAATATTACAAAAAAATGCTCGCTTGGGTCAGCAGGCTAGGGTCAGCAGGCTCTACAGGCTCTATAATATATTATAGGAAGCGACGGCCTTCACTCAGTAATAAATTCTGTGCGCACGTTCATGCACATAACCCCCGCCACCCCATAACACACTGCTCCACCATGTTTATTCTTTCAAAGAGGTGAAAGAGTTTCATAAAACGTTGCTGTCCTCCCTATTATAAAAACCAACAACTTCGTAAAACACTCGTTCCGCAACGGACAATGATAATAATGTAAAAATAAGATGATATGTTTATGGAGATATAAGAGCACAGCAAATGCATAACAATGTGTTTGCATAGAGCAAGTACACTTTGTGTTTACCTAAGAGGTAAGAGATGCGTACCATTCATCCATCATTCAGGTCTATAATAAACCAGAGCATACTTTTGTCATTTGTAAACATGCAACACAAAAAAGTAATTGTAACTACTACACAGCCACACACACATTGGACAGAAGAGGGAATAACATCCCATATTTCAGGTAAACGTTCCAAACATAAATGCAAGTTGAAGCAACAATGTGGCAATCATAAAAGTGCCCATCGTAATCTACTCCCTTCACACATATGGGATCCCAGGGAGGAACTCTACAATATCCAACCACAACCTCCACTCTTCCCTTGGTACACAAAAGCACAAAGTTGGGTACACATCATATGTATAAACACACACACACACACACACACACACACACACACACACACACACACACACACACACACACACACACACAAACACACAAACAGAGGCGTACATCCCACTGCCCAACACACACACGCACACACACAGAAGCTCTAGCCTCAAGGGAGAGATGCCCGTTGACTACAAAGTGATTTTACACTGTGACCGTTTACCGTTCCGTAGAGAGAGTGTGCGCCTGGCGCCTGTGTGTGCGTGTGTGTATGTGTGCATGTGTGTGCTTGAGTATGTGTGTGTGTGTGTGTGTGTGTGTGTGTGTGTGTGTGTGTGTGTGTGTGTGTGTGTGTGTGTGTGTGTGTGTGTGTGTGTGTGTGTGCGTGTGTAGTGCTGCCAGCAGCATGGTACACACCAAGCAGTACGCAGTGGAGAGGGGAGCTATCCCGGGTGCTGTCTGATAGCCTGGCACACATGCAGGCCTGCGGCTCCGACATAGCCCAGGCCCCCCCCCCCCCCCCCCCCCCCCCCCCCTCCATCACCCAGGAGGGCTCCGGGTCCCAAGGCTCATGGGTGAGAGAAGGACAAACACATGCGTTAGTGTCGTTTGAATTCATCGCCGCTCCACCACCATTACTGGAGCGGCGATTTGTATTTTTCATCAAGCATTTCATTGAAACACGGCGGTCCTGAAATGACCTATTTGAGCGCGTGTTTGGTCTGTTTGTCCTGGTGCCTTTCCACACGCCAGGGCTCTGTTCCGTTCCCAGGGATCACTGTGTGCTAGATCCATTGGTCTGCAGCTTCATAATCCCTGTTCTGTTCAAATGGGAGACATGGTTTTGTCTTTTGCTCCAACTTCTATAATTTTAAACAGAGAAAGGTTGTTTTTTATCCCCTCTCTCTGGTAAACAACCAGCATACAAACTAAGGGTGGGAATCTCTTGGCACGATTCGATTCCGATTATGAGGTCAACGATTTGATTCTGAAGCGATTATCGTTGCATCTCGATGCAAAAAAAAAATGTATGTACATTTCCATCCGTGATTTTCAAAAATATATATATACATCTGGGTTTGCTACTCAGAGTTTGCTAATCACTTCCTACTTTTGTGATGATCATTAAAGACATCAAGATGAATTAACTTATCTGATATTTCATAAGAGAGAAAGCTTTTGTCACAAATATTACTTTCTATGAACAATGCAATAATCAATGCAGCTTGCATTATAACACAATATGGAAGCATGCAAAACATAGGGTTCAGTTTTATTTTATTTCAAATTTTTCTTTTCTATGTCATTAATGGAAAAGCTGCTCTTGAATTGGAAGGACTTCTTGTGTCTGGCTGTGAGTTTGCGCTCATGCTATGCGTAGGCTGAATTGCAATCGTGTCAAGACAAATCAGATTGGCCAATACAGACTGAAGATAAATTCAATAATTTTAAAATTACAAAAATTATCCCTCTCTGGTGATCATAATGTTGCAACAGGCAAAACATTTTCTTTCATTTTTTATTCCGATTATTAATTGATCTGCATCGTGACAGAATCGTTCTAGCGAGAATCGCGATGCATTGAAGAATTGATTATTTTCCCCACCCCTAATACAAACCATGAGGGATCCACTACCTGTCCGGACATAATGTGCCAAGACCCTCCATCATAGCCATTCCACACTGTCTCTCTGCAACACTTTCCATGTAATGCTTAAAAATAGCCCATAATTCAAACTACAGGCCTGTGTGTGTATGTACACTGTGTATGCATCTGTGTCTGTGTGTGTGTATGTGCGCATCTTTATGGGAATGTGTGTGTGTTTATGCGCACGCCCACACATCTTTATGTGTGTGCGTGTGTGTGTGTGTGTGTGTGTGTGTGTGTGTGTTTGTGTGAATGCATTATGTGTATGAATATGTGTGTTTGTGTGCATGTGTGTGCATGTGTGTCTGTGTGGCACAATGAGTGAAAAGTGAAGAAGGATATAATAGCGTCATTTCCTTCCTGTCGCTCCCTTGCCAATTCAGCTTCCTGCACACAAGCATTCAAACCAGGGCCATGCAACAGCACTTAAACACAATCACTGGATGCTGTACACCATCGCCCAGCCAAAGCCTAGGTGGCCCTACTTTGTTTCAAGGCTCTTTATACAACAGGACAGGTGCGGGAAGAAAGGAAAAAACTGCGAAGGGCCAGAAAAGCTTGTGCCATTAGAAGATCATGCAGACCATTTTATGTGTGCAGGGAAGGAATAACAATAAGAAGAAGAACGCAAAGCTATGGAGGGGCGCTGGGGCCCCAAAGTGCTGTTGTGAGGTGTAAATAAGATAATGAAGCCTCGTAACACAGCGGCCGCCACCACCGCTGCAGCCGCTGCTCCCTGCTTCTGCTGCTGCTACTGCTACTGGCTGCTTCTGCTGGCTGCTGCTTCTGCTGCTGCTGCTACTGCTACTGGCTGCTTCTGCTGGCAGCTGCTTCTGCTGCTGCTGCTACTGCTACTGGCTGCTGCTGCTGCTGCTCCCTGCTTCTGCTGCTTCTGCTGCTGCTACTGCTGCTACTGCTGCTGCTGCTGCTACTGGCTGCTGCTGCTAAGTACTGCTACTTTCTGCTGCTGATGGCTGCTATTGCTGCTGCTGGCTAAGGGCCAATTTACACCAGAGCCGTTTTAGACACGTTTTTTAGTCGGCCGTCAAACCAGCAGCAGCAGCAGCAGCAGCAGCAGCAGTAGCCAGAACCAGCAGCAGCTGTAGCAGCAGCAGCAGCAGCAGTAGCCAGAACCAGCAGCAGCAGTAGCCAGAACCAGCAGCAGCTGTAGCAGCAGCAGCAGCAGCAGTAGCCAGAACCAGCAGCAGCTGTAGCAGCAGCAGCAGCAGCAGTAGCCAGAACCAGCAGCAGCAGTAGCCAGAACCAGCAGCAGCTGTAGCAGCAGCAGCAGCAGCAGTAGCCAGAAACAGCAGCAGCAGTAGCCAGAACCAGCAGCAGCTGTAGCAGCAGCAGCAGCAGTAGCCAGAACCAGCAGCAGCAGCAGTAGCCAGAACCAGCAGCAGCAGCAGTAGCCAGAACCAGCAGCAGCAGCAGTAGCCAGAACCAGCAGCAGCTGTAGCAGCAGTGTGAATTGATACGCCTACGTTACGCTAACGTCTCTCTCTCGCCTGCGGTGTAAATTCCCAGTAATGCTGGCTGCTGCTGCTGGCTGCTACTGCTGCTGCTGCTGCTGCTGGTTCTGACTGCTACTGCTGCTACTGTAGGGCTTGTTCACACTACCTCTGTCCGTTGCCGTATCTCAATAACTTTGCATGGGGCGCTCGCGAAATGCAGTGTGGGTCCGTCCGTCCATTCGGCTCCGTGGCCTGTGTCAAAAAGTTGAGAAATGTTCAACTTTTCAGGCAGCGGCGGATCCGTCGGCCAGTCAGATCGCGGTTATGCAAATACACTCCCCGCATCTCCTGGATCCATTTTGCAATAACAAGCAGGAAGAAGCAGGAAAAATCTGGCCGTTTTTTAAAGGAATGTAGAATGATAGGATTGTTTTTAGTCACCTGTTGTTTCTGTCATTTTTTGTATTTATATCCACCCATCGGCTTTGTAGCAGAAAGCGATTTGATTGGCTGCAGTATGCTTCGACAAAGACTATAGTCCCCTATACGTCAGACACGCCCTCGGTCATCGTTACTGCTGTGTTACTGCTACTGGCTGCTGCTACAGCTGCTGCTGGTTCTGGCTGCTGCTGCTGCTGCTGCTATTACTGCTACTGTTACTGCTACTGGCTGCTGGTTCTGGCTACAGCATTGCTGGTTCTGGTTACTTTTGCTGCTGCTGGCTGCAGCTGCTGCTGCTGATGCTGCTGCTGGGCCTGGCGATGAGTAGACTTGCCGTGTGGAGACGGGCGTGTCATCCCTGCCCACTGCCATTGAGATTCAACGCAAACACAGCAGATTTCAAACAGGTGGGCCATCGCCCGGGGCTGTGTGGGCTGCTAGCGTTTTGATGTAATCACCCGCACCCGGCAGGATATTTTTGCCCCCCTATGACCCCTCACACATCACAAACAGCGCCTGCAGCGGATTCCGGGCTCTGTGTTAAAAAAGGAATGGCAGGCTAAATCGACTCCTTATGAAAGCCCTTCACAGGTGCTTTTTGAGCTGTACAGAACCAGGGCCAGTGGTGTCTTTACTAATGCTCCACAAATGAAAGGATGCAGTGAGCTACTTCGGATCCAATGGTAAATGAACTAAAAGTGAACCATGCTGTGCCTGTGTTTGAAATCCATTTCACGAGCGCTGTGCTCATATTGGCGTAGTATAACATCATAAAACTTAAGGTTAATGTGTATCATTTACACAACAAACTCCTTTTTATGGCCTTTGATAGTCCACATGTCTCAATCCATCTCCTCTGTCATTTACAAGATGAATTTGCCACCCACCTTTGGTAATGTCTTGTTTTGTTTTTAATCACTCGCTCCCCGGAAAGATAATCAACTGTAAAAAGTGTTAATAGGGCGTCTCCAAAGGACCCCTTTTTTGTTGTGAATAGGATTATTTATCATAATCTGCAACAGTTTTTCCTCACAAGCCAGCCGTCTCCGATCCTTCATTGTGACTGGGTGTGTGTGCATAGAATGATGTGTCTTACATTGAGTAATGTGCAACAAAAACTAGCATCGTGCGCCCCAGTCGTTTGTCAGACTGCAGCTAAAAAGGTTTCATCCGCCCTTGGACGGCGTGATGTCAGCTGGAGTTTAATCGTCCCAAAGTGAGCTCAGCAGGACACAACCAACAATGATAAATGTCTCAGTTTAGCATGATCGCTGGCAACGGATTGGTTTAGGCTATTGGGAAGCTCTCTCTCTCTCTCTCTCTCTCTCTCTCTCTCTCTCTCTCTCTCTCTCTCTCTCTCTCTCTCTCTCTCTCACACCCCCCTATACTTTATCTTTCTGTCTTGTTCAATCTCTAACCTCTCTCTCTCTCTCTCTCTCTCTCTCTCTCTCTCTCTCTCTCTCTCTCTCTCTCTCTCTCTCTATCTATCTCTTCGCACGTACACAGAAGTCTTTGCACACAGAGTTGCCATTCTGTGTGCATTATTTAGCACCCAACTGTAAGATTTATTTTAACTAACAACTTCAGGATCAATAGCTATCAGCCATTGATGCCTTGGCGAGCGAGGAAAAGATCTATTATAACATAAGGCTTCTCGTGAATCAAGTATGGCCCAGACACATATATTCACCAGCTGGCTCTCTTTCCACTGCAAACCCTTCTCACTGTGAACCTCACAGAAGGCAGAAGAGAGGAGTGTGATAACCCATTATTATATATTCTTAATAATAATAATGGCCATAGTTATCACTGTTATTATTATTACCTCTGCTGAGCAGGCTATGTTTTCACACTCAGTCTCTGTGTCTTTTGTGGGATTTGCACACGTTGGTTATGGGACAACTAAAAAGTGGTTCACATTTCATCCCAATGCGGCGAATTGGGCGGGGCATTGGGATTTACATTTGTCTGGCAGGATATCTCCAAAAGTATAGCCCACCTGTACACCCTCCAAAGGTGGGGTGTGCAACGATTTTTAAGGGGCGATACATTTGCGTAACACCACCAAAATCCTATTCTGTATGGCTTTTCACGGTTAAAAGATTATGGTGGGTGGCTTCCCCAAGTCCTGCCCACTGCCTGTTTTCTAGAAAATCTCCAAAGGGGGCCTTGTGGGGTGTCATCACACACAAATAAGCTCCCTCCAGTCAAGGCCCACTTCTATCCAGTCGATACCGTGGCGGAGTCACTTTACTCCTCTTTACTCTTTTCTCGTTATTATCATCATCATCATCATCATCATCATCATCATCATCATCATCATTAGCATCAAAAGACCCTGCATCATCATCAGCATCATCCTCATCAGCATCATCATCATAATCATCAGCATCATTCATACCTTCACATTCTAGAGATCTCTTAAATACCATTCAAAGTTTCAAACCAAAGGCTGTTGTTTGTATTAGCAGGTATAGTAGATAATAGTCGTCAACAAACCATCATTGTTGTTGTGTGTGCACCACTGAGGCAGACAGGGCTCCTCAAGACTGCCAGACAGTCTTGAGGAGCCCTGTCTGCCTCAGTGGTGCACACACAATAACAAAGTGTGTGGGCACATGCACGTGTGCGTGTGTGTGTGTGTGTGTGTGTGTGTGTGTGTGTGTGTGTGTGTGTGTGTGTGTGTGTGTGTGTGTGTGTGTGTGTGTGTGTGTGTGTGTGTGTGTGTGTGTGTGTGTGTGCGTGCGTGCGTGAGAGCAGTCTGGGGAATCCCCCGGTGTCAGTCAGAGCACTGCAGTGTCATCCATCAAGCGTATTTTTTTTATGGGCCTAAAGAGCTAAACCACAAGCTTTGGGGGGCGGGGGACCTGGCCCATTGATCTGTTTGAGATGAGCATAGGTTGGGGGGGGGGGGGGGGGGACCAGCATGGTGTGACAAGATTTGTGGCGTTTTCATTTAGTTCCACATCTCTCACCTCTTAATTAGATCTGAACGGCCCGAGGGCGCCCGTCTTCAGCGGGAGCAGCTGTGTCATTCGCTGCCTCCGAGGACGTCAATGTTTAGCGGTATACACGTTGAACATTGCGCCCGGTCTCAAAATAGCAACCCTTTTCCTTTCTGTTTAATGTTCAGTTCTCTCTCCAAATTCTCATCCTCCTTTTTTTTTCTCTCGTACCTTTATTCCTGTTCCTCGGTGTCAGGGATCTGTAAGGGAGTAACGTGTATTGTCCTCTCCCCGGGATTGAAAAGCGCTTTTAAAAGTGACGCGCACCCCTCGGTACACACTTTGGTGTGCGCTATTTATTTCATCGTTGCCAGATTTGCTCTGTGGTGGTGGGGGAGGCGTTGAGCTGCATTATTTAGTCCGGGACAGCGCTCCACTTGCAAGCCTTTCATATGTCTTACGTTATTCCTGATATTATTCCAATAGCCCCAGTGACCCTCCAGCTATTAAACTACAACTCCCAGCTGGCACTGATTGATGAACGGCTAACTCGTACGCCACAAGATTTAACATCACTGACTATGAAGTCTCTCCGCTGCATATAGCCCGAGTCTGTACGTTTTTATGTTAAGATTTCATTGCTTGAGGAATGGTAACATTGCTCGTTCTTTATCATCATTTGTTCAATCATTTACTGATGAAAACAACCTGGTCTCACAGGAATCCGTGAAATGACTACGGACAAATAACTCTAAATCCGTGGACACATCACGGAAACACGCCGATATCCGTGATGTGGCCACGGAATTCGCTCCAATGCAAGTTAATGACGCTGATGTTCCGTGGCTCACACACGGATCCCCTTTTCAACGAGCGAGTCGACCACGGGGGCTTAACTCAAAACCCGGGGTGGTCTCACTGAAACACTTAAATTGTCCTTGTTGTGTCCACGGAGGTTGCTCCAATGCAAGTAAATGACAATGATATTCCTTGGCACACACACAGATTCCCGTTTCAATCTGTGTGTGCGCCACATTTGACCACAGTGAGGGCTTAACTCAAAATCCGTGGTGGTCTGACGGAATCACTTCAATTGTCCGTGATGTGGCTACGGAATTTGCTCCAATGCAAGTAAATGACACTGTTATTCCGTGGCTCACACACGGATATCGGCGTGTTTCCGTGATGTGGCCACGGATTTCGAGTTAAGCGTCCGACCGTAGTCATTTCACGGATTCCTGTGAGACCATGTTGGATGAAAAGGAGCTCCCCAAACAACAACAACAACAAGTCATAACAACAAGTCAATCAAAAGCAGATTTATTTCAGGTAAAAAAAATTCAAATCAATACTATGGCAATTTATGTGTTTGTGTTCTTATATAACTTATTAACCATCACAATATATTCGATTATGTTTATTCATGCAATCAGGCTTCTATTCCAGGGATTTAATTTGCACAGCAGCCAGGCTAATGGGGAGACCTCATTACAGCAGCACATGTTCATGATATGGATTTCAGGAAGAACACAGTGAAGTATGGCTGTTGCAAAGCTTGCTGTGGATATGCTGCACTGAGGCATGAGATGCTTTCGCAGAATAATATCTAATAATTCCGATATTCTGATATTAACGTTGAATCAATGGGCCACGTGTGGAGGGAATAGTGACCTCAACGAATGGAGGAAAGTGATGCGAACAAAAAAAAGGAAACAGAAGGAGTGATTTGTGTTTTCGGTAAGTAGTAAATACCCACAAGTGAAGGGCAAAATTTAAAATCGTGCATTGCCAAGACGATGCATATTCATCTTCTCCGCTCTCCGCTCCATTGAGTAAAATACTTCATCAAAGGTGAACTTATGCATTACACAAAATATTCACCCTGCGCTTCCTCCTTCCTTCTGGAGAAGTCAGCGGCTTCAAAGAGGACCGAGTGCCACTTCAAAGATCTACTCATCTGCTCAACTTTTTCCTCTCTGTACTTTCACTCGTTCTGCTGTTCCAGCTTAACACACACACACGAACACACACGTGTGTGTGTGTGTGTGTGTGTGTGTGTGTGTGTGTGTGGGAGAGAGAAAGAGAGTGTTTATGTGCGTGTGTGTGTGTGTGTGTTTTTTTTTTGTGTATTTGTGAGAATATGTGTGTGTGCGTGTGCGTGCATGAGTATGTGTGCATGTGTGGGTGGGGGTTTTTGAACCTTGGATTTCTGTGTGTGTGAGTATGTGTGTGTGTGTGTTTGTGTGTGTGCGTGTGTGTCCGTGCGTGCATATTTGTGTCAGTTGGTGTGCATGTGTGTGTGTGTGTTTAATCTGCAGTCCTCACCATGCTTCCATGTCCCCCATTCCCACCAGCAGCCCACTGTGTGGCTAATGAAGTTTTTTTTTTTGTATCTCCTTATTTTATTCTTCCCGTCATTCCATCATCAAGAATATGTCAAATCAAAGAGGGCTCACTGACTGCCCTGCCCCTAGTTGTTCCTCTTTGCTCTTATAGTACACTGACAATGTGAGCTGGTTGAAACATCACAGGAGCAGTAATGAAGACGTGTATGAGCTGATGTACAGCAGGCTGCCACATGCTAACAAGACCAAAGGCGGCTAATTGTCAAGTGATGTTCTCTTGCGTCACACTTTTAATTATCTGTAATGTGTCACACACTATTCCATTTGTGCTCCTCGTCATTTTCTGCAGTAGTAGATTAATGGACATGGGGGGGGGGGGGGGGGGGGCTCATCATTGCATACATTTTGGTTAGTTTTATGAGATTATAAATTGAGTTGCTGGAACTAATATGGGGTACCACAATAAGGGAACATTAATTAAATATTATTTAACATTCATTATTGTAGTAATAAGCATTATCTAAGTTAATCAACAATTAACTAATTGTCTATTAATCATTTACTAACTGTGTCGATGATAACTAATGAGGTCCATGATAAGGTAATGGTGCTCATGTTGAGGAAAGGAAAGGTTTTCATTTCAAGCCCCTTCCAGTAACTGTCCACTCTAACTGGTTGGCAACTGTGTGACGCAAACAGACTGCTTCAGCATAACTCTGGGTGGCTGGGTTGACGTGAGTGGGGAGGGCTTTGTGGTTGTCGACTTTAACACTGACCCTTACCCTAAACCCTATGCTGATGCAATATATTCAGGCTCAGACTGCATTAACTAGCTACCATTCTAAATTGTCAAATCATTAAAGGAGCTAGGAGGAAATCTGGTGGATTTTCTTGCAGTATATTTATCAGTCACGATGGAGGTGTGACAATACATGGACCTGATGTGATGCTCACATTTATCTGAGACAATCATTCCCGGGGGTGGTTCGTAGATCACTTATCACAGTGTTGTCCTTCACGCCACACAATCATACAGCTGCACTGCAGTGAAAGCTCCTCAACCTGCCAACACAATGCTCCATCAAACAAAGAATTGGCATGCACCTTTTTTTTTTACTTACAAGTCAGTAATAATTAACACAAACAAATATAACAGCCATACTTTAGACTAAAATATGAACATCGGATTGTCATTTTATCAAACAATTATAAATGTTCCTCCTTTATGATCAACTTTAGATGAAAATCGGCCAAAAGAAAAAAGTAAGACGGGCACGTTTGAAATATTTCACACAATTTCAACACCTGTCAAAGCTAATGGACAAGCAGCTGGTTGAGGGCTCTGGTTCCACTCATGGTTATTCATCTCAACTCTCGGGGGCCCCGTCAGAAATCTTGCCCACTATGATCAAAACTTCTCTCCAAAAAAGAAAAAAATGAAAAAGTGCTTCCCTCTCCCGAGTCGGTCATAGCGCGCGTTGACAACTCTGCCTTTTATAGCGTAGTTGGGAATCGTAAAATGTTCTCTGGAGATGATTGAGTTGCCATCTGAAGATGAAATGAGTTCCACGAGAGTCTCCTGAGAGGAAATTAGCGTTCCTTTCTGTCTCTCTGTAGCGACAAGTACCGCAAATGGCATCTCTCCTTGTAGCCCTCCGATGGCCTCCATCTTACCCCGGCGTACAGGTAAATACCTGCCGGTTGACCGGGCCTGGAGGAAGGTACACTGTTGGGAAACCCCTTTTCAATCGGCCGAGATTCAGAACACTCCCTGGGTGCTTGTCAATGCGTGCCAAATACGTCCAGCATTTACATCTTAACACACACTGGAAGACACAGGCCCATTAACAAGCCCTGGAGGAGCTGTTGGTGCTTTGTACTTTTATGGGCCCTTCCAGGATATTTTTTTGTTTTTTTTTACAAGCTCTTGCATGGCTGTGTGGGATAACCCCCTTTGCTGCAGCACAATGCATAAAGAACACAGGCAATTAACGGGAATATTAATGAGTAGCCCAATTCCTCTGGTTCATCTGATTGACTGGAGCCAACAACTTTTGGTCTAAGTTAACATTCATGATTACAAATTGGATTGTTTCATTTATTTATTTTTTGGTTACAACAATTATTGTGACAAATATGGCAGAAGAGTCACTCCAGTGACTCATAACAATGATTATCTTTCCCATTTGATTGTTTTATTTTCACCATGAAAACCAGCAAATAATAAGCAGTTTGACGTTAGCAGTTTTGCTATCCGTACGCATTCCCAAAGCAAAATATCAATAAAATCCTAAAATCCTCCCAATAAAATCCTGGCGGTGAACCTTCGTTCAATCCTACTACAGAGATCAACGTATAGAGCAGTGCATCTCCCGATAGTAGGTTACAGTGGTCACAGATGCAGCCTTAACACACCTTGAAAAATCCACTCGCTTCCTTAAGTGTGATAACCTTTAATATGGTGGGGAGATATTTGATACAGTCTTAAGTGATCTGTGTTGCATTGGACACTGCCATGTTAATGTCAACTGTATTAAAATCCAATCTGCCATCTTCATCATTCCTGATAACCTCCACCGCCCTGCATTACCTGAGTTCCTCATCTGGTTAGCATCATCATCATCATAATCATTATCATCTTCCTCCTCCTTCCTACCACCACCATCACCATCATCATCATCATCCTCACCATCATCACTACCATTATTGTCATCATCCTCACCTTCCCCACCATCATCATCGCCATCATCATCACCATCAACATCACCATCATCCTCATCTTCCTCCTCCCCCCTACCAGCATCATCAAAATCATCATCATCATCATCACCATCATCATCTTCCTCCTGCTCCCCACCACCAACATCGTCGTGGTACCTTTTAGACAAGACACGTGTGTCCGTTTAGAGGCAGCCATCACCACCAAGCAATATCTGTTCTGATAAGGTTGTCTGGTCGGGATGTTTGCCTCAGAGTGGAGCCCCAGGACGCCAATACATCCCTTACAGGACGCGTGAACTTTGGTGTGTGTTTGGCAGACTGAGATAGAGAGACAGAAAGCAAAAGAGTGTGGGAGATGAAGGTTGTGTGTGGCTGGCGGTAGGGCGAGTCGCAGAGAGCAAAGTACCTGGGGAGAGAGAGAGAGAGAGAGAGAGAGAGAGAGAGAGAGAGAGAGAGAGAGAGAGAGAGAGAGAGATCTGGACTTATCTGGGCTCCCCTGCTCCTCCTCCCCAGGCCACGCTGGAGAACGATGGAGGACTTTGAAAAATCCTCCAGCTGCACACACGATTAAACCCACCAAGTCCCAATCAATTTCCTTGTCTCTTCTGAACCAAAGTAAAAGAGCCTCCTCTCGAAGGGCTGGCTGGATGGTCACAGTCCTGTCCTCATCTCGAGCACTCCAGATATAGCAACATGTAGCCTTCTGCTAGGTCCCTGAAGCTGTTATATGGTCAAGGTGAAAAATAAGCACCAGAACTTCGTAAAATCTAAATCGTGATAATAAATATAGTTGCAAGCAACAATGACAGGTACCTACAGTATGGCGAATGTGGTGACCATGGCCTAATAAATACATGATAGTAAAAATAAAATGGATTTCACGCCATGGCTTACAATATGGTTGGTCGAGGCCGGACTCGAACCAGTGACCCCATGGCCAACGCTACACCACTAGGGTATAGCATGGTAGTGCTAGACCAACTTCATACGTGGAGTTATGGTGAGCTTATTAGGTATGGTCAATTGGCGATTGGTTAAAAAAGCATATAAAAACAACCATAACCATATTTCTAAAGCATACTGCGTAAAAATTCAGCGTCAAAACGGGGATGTGAAATGATGTGTGTACCACCTTAAGGCCCAGCCTGCATTGGAGAGAGGCCGCGCTTCAAAGAGGCAACTTCAAACCAATGTTTATATCTGATTGGCTAAAAAACTTCTTCTTTTTTCGAGCGATATGATTGGCTCTAAAAAAATAATTTGAGGGATCTCATTGGCTGAATTTTATTTGATATAATATATTTGCATAAATATTTATCTAAAAAAAAGTTTGCTTTCAAATAGGTTTTGGCAAGCGATATGATTTCAGTCACAATACATCCTATTCTCGCCATCCACGCAGTATGCCTTTGTTGACACTCAACAAAGAGGGCTGCCCCTCTCCCTCTTTTTCCAGATCAGCGGGTATGGAAACCTTTGTTTTGTACTTGATGCATATATAGGCATATATGTATATATTTGGAGTTAAATTGGCGCTCATGTTTAATGAACAAATTAACTACAGTTCATGCCTGACCTCCACTTTCCCTTGTGGTCCGTTGGTTTACGGGCCATAACAATGTACAGAATAAAGAAAAAAGAGATGAACCAAAAACAAATATAGACAATTATTCAGTGTTGGCTTGAGTGGGATTCAGCATATGTATGCTGTATTCAACTCATCTATCAAAATTAAGCATTCCTCAGGTCTAGAGTGAAGGGAATGCATCTATAATGCCCTTTGCTAACCTGTAGCAACTCAAAGCACTTTAGAATTACTGAATCACAATCACCCATTCACTCACCATTCACACATCGACAGCGGGCTCAACAATACAGGGCCACAGCCAGCTCGTCTACAGGAGTGAGGGTTGGGAGTCTTGCTCAGGGACATTTTGACAAGATGAGCCAGAAATCGAGCCAGTAACCTTTGACTTTGCTACACAGCCACGTGTTGGGATTCTAGATATACAGCAAGATAGGACCCTCAGCAAATGAGGAAAATTGTTTGTTTGAAAACCCAAACGCAAGGATATTGCTCATTGGGGCTTTTGCGAAGGCAAACGTATTCAGAGTGGTGTTCTTGTCCATTGTGTATGAAGGTAGACTTTCCGTTTGCAAACATTTATTTCAAGGTCAAAGGCCTTCCAAAGTGAGGTTTTTGGAATCAGGGATTGTAGAAAATGAAGGTTTAGGTGTTTTTATACTTTTTATTAAAAACAACTTTATAAAAGTTTGTTACTGAAGACGTAATGATGAATAGTTTAATGGGCATATATTTGCATCATTTATTATATTACTATAAGTGTTTCGGTGTGAGGTTAATTATTGTATGACACTATTTTTTAAAGTAGTAGAAGTGAAAACTTTTTTCCAGACTTAGCCCACTTTCTATTATTTAATGACAAAGCTAACATTTTAATCAAGAATCAGGTGTCATACCGGAAGGTAGCGGAATAAATTGCAATGTTTCAAAGTAAATCGGTTCTATTCATAGAGAGTGTTTTTATTTTATTTTATTAATACCTGTAAAACCGGAGAATGACTAAAATGATTATGGTGGTTCAATATTGAAAGGGTGATTAATGTTACACACAACACTATTACATATGAATACAAGACATTTTTCAATCATCTTGAACAGCGGCTTGTGGTACTGACGAGGGGAGTTTAAAAAGTTATGTGAAGCTGTCTTAAACTTTCTCAAATGTCAGTCTGCACTGCAGCAATAGGATATCTATGTGTTTGTCCCCGTGAATGGGTAGCCCTTTTTTCTTCTTTATATTGTAGCGGGCGGAGACAGGCTGAAAGATTGTTTTGTAACAATGAAAGAGTTCAGAGAAACCATTATCATTGCTAAGAAAGATGCTCTGAACTATGTGAATGGAAGACCTCCACTAAACCAGATCCAGATGAATGATCTCAACTCTAAAGTCGTAAGTAATATAAATGGATTGTTGGTTTTGTCGTTGTTGTATTTATTGTTGTTGTTTTGAGTTAAGTTGATGATTCAACTTAACTCAAACTGATTCTGAGGTTCACAGAATAGTTGAATCTGAATGTTCTAAATCAGAATGATTTTTAAAAGAAGATGTAAAAGATCCTAATCATTTCATAATTTCACAACATGGCACGTATATATAGGAACCGACCTTAGATATACGGACAGATATGTGCCGTCGACGTATCAAAGGGCTGTTTTGACCGTCCTTTGACTGTTCTGAACACTTACAGAAACTTTGCATTTCTCTCGGCTTGTGAAGGACCTCATGGCCTGACATCAAATGCTCATCACTGGAACACACATCTGAGCAGACACTGGAAGGCGTCTCGCAGTGCAACATAAAAGCTGTCCACCTAACTTACTTACTGGAGGGGAACGCTTTGAAGCGCGAACTTGTTTATCTCCATGAAAACCGGCGAGATGAATTCCAAGAGCATTAGCAATGCTGTGTGCTCAAGTTCACAAAGAAATCCTACACTCTCCACATCTGGATACAGTAACAAAAGCTATACATCTCGCTGTTACTCTCCGGAGAGTGTACTTGTCACCCCAGCATTGGGAACCATCAGTGTGTTGGCCTCTTTGTTCAAGAGCTCTGTGATTCACCCTTGGGGAAGATGCCTCACCCTTAAACCTTCTCCTTAATGAGATGTATCTGATTCACTGTTGCTTTGGATGAAGGCATCTGTAGATTAGCATATAGGCCTTCCTGTTTGTTGCTGTACAGCAGGGGTTACTGGCGGTAAACCGCTTACTGAGATGATTTATGTCGAAAGACATAGCCGTACACATTGGCATTGAGTTTCCTGGGAGTAAACGTTTGCGTTTGATCACACAATCGTAGGCCTTGGTACAAGGAGTATTTGAGCTGTAAACACTTCGATAAATAATGTTCAGTTCTTTAAAAGATGGGAAGGAATTCCCCTTAACACTATATCAAAGTGAGAATGTTCTTTTTGATTAGGGAACTTGACAAAATGTGCCACACTGAGACCCCCTGGAAATGTTGATTGTTTGGTTCAATTTGGTTCACAATTAGTTTCTGGGGACCAAACAAAAGATATGAACAAACAAACCAACGAAAAACATTTTGGCAAACCCACACACACAGAACTAAAATGTTAATTGCTTTCTTAACATGCAGGAAAATTCACAGAAATTCAGAACTGAAAATGGCCGAAGGACCACCCAACCCCAACACTACTAGACGACCCTTTATGGTTCAACTCAAGCAATTGCATGCATATTAGAACACGGAACGGGCTGCATTTTACTGTCCGAGCCCGTCCCTCGTCCGACAGAGAAGTAACCAAGCCCGACCCGAGCCCGACAGCATCAAGATATATATGTCAGAGTCCGACCCGTGCCCGACACAGTTAAAGAAATGATTTTCTCATACTAATGACACGTTTACGTTTGTGTATATGAAAGCACGCCTTTATTAAACAACTGCGAGGCAGTTGTAAATGTCAACAGATGAGCTTAACATGAGCGCGTGCTGTTAACGCAAGCTTGTTGCGCAGAATCATAACCAATTTAAATTCACATAGGCCCACAAAAAAAGCCACGATAACGATAAAATAAATCACAAGGTTCCGAGGTTCTGTAGGACAGGTAGCCATGAAATTCTAATTAACAAGAGTGTCCCCAGCAAAGTAAAATTAACGTTGCAATTAGGGCATTTATCCAAAGCGACTTACATCGGTTTATACACACATTGACACACCGAAGGCAGAGTGAACCGTGCAAGGCGACAGCCAGCTCTTCAGGAGCAGTTAGGGTTAAGTGTCTTGCTCAGGGACACATCAACAATCAAACTACCAACCTTTCTTTTACAAGACAACTGCTCTACCTCCTGAGCTAAGCCGACCCTTACGTAAACACAAAAGCAACGCCAACTCCAACGCCTTATCGCGCTGATGTGAACGAGCCCGACCCGAACCCGAGCATCATTTCTAAATATTTGTCCTAACCCGACCAGGCTCGTCGGGTACGGGACACCGTCGTGTCCCGTCGGGGTCGGGTCGGGTTTCCATGCTCTAATGCACATGCATATCATATTTAGCATGTGTCCTGCTGATTAAGCATTGTTACGACATGGCGCCAGAGAAAGTTACGAGTTTAAATAAACAAGTGATGTCTATAAATCAGACCCTATAGGCCAGGCTTCTTTAGCATTTCACCCATACCAATGGAGATATACCAGGGTAAATCAGACCTTTCCTGAGCATTTGTGGTGGCTCCTTTACCATTCCGCCCGTACCAATATAGAAAGAATATTTACTTGGGTCCTGCAGATGTTTCATTAACCACCTCCAGAGTGTATGTCTGTTTCCATTGTATCTCTGATAAAACCTTGAACCTTTACCACTCTTCGAGTCATGCTTAGCTCTGAAACCACATAAAGAGATGCATGAAGTTTACCCCTCATCAAAAGGTTTGTTTGTCATAGTGCTCTTCCATTTGTTAACATAAGTTTACTATATTCTCTGCCATTTGGAAATTATGTCAGATATGCGTGTATTGGCAAAGTAGGGCCCAGATATTTCCCCAGAATTCCAGACTAAATCAGCGTTCCTTTAAATTTTTCCTTGTTTGAACCGGGATCTTTCACTGTTCCCCTGTTCTTGAAATCTCCCATTAACAACAGATGGGTTTACCTTTATATTGCATTTGTTGCTTAGGAATAGCAGGGGATGCTTACATGCTACAATGCTAATGGTGTTTCTCACACACCTGACCTAATTTTAACACAACTAATCACCATCAGTTGTTGAATTTGGGAACAGTACAGCAATAACACCTGGTCACTGCAGTGTGTGTGTGTGTGTGTGTGTGTGTGTGTGTGTGTGTGTGTGTGTGTGTGTGCAAAGGAGAGTGGAGAGAGGGCATGGCAGAAAAATTACAGGACCGTGACTGTACCAACCGTGACCATGCCCTCATTCCAGAAATCAGTATCGTGTAATTATTAATTGTGACCACCTGTCCCAATTAAGTGATTGTGTGCACCTGTGTTTGGTGTCTTTACCTTTCTGTTCCATTGCATGGTTCTGTATATGTTACATTACTTTCTGTTCTATTGTTAATACTTTATGCCTTAAACATACAATTCCTGTGTAAGATATTTGTAGTTTATGGAGCACAGGATTTATTTTCCTTGGAATTGTTTTTTGTTATTTTGTATGGGGAAAATAGAGTGGCTTTACCTGCATTGGAACCAAACTGCTTCCTCTAATTAACCCTGGCACCATCAAAACAAAGTATTGAACTGTGATTGTTGCAATGTTTAACCCAAACTAATAGCATCTTTGGAAACAGAGGCTGGCAATGAGGCGTAGCGCTCATCTCTCTGTGGGCCTCAAAGGTCCAGGCATTAACCTGGGCCTGCTGCTTATTTGTCGATAGACTGCTGCACTGAATTTTCGACTGTATATCCAGACAATCTTTTATTCTAGATATTAAACCACAACACAAACTTGGTAATACATTTTTTTTTATGTGACATGCTGGGTTGTACAATAGTTGTATTCATTGTCAACAGTGTAAAGATGAACAGTATATAATAACTTAGCATTGTGACTCAATATCATGTTAAAGTCAAGAGCCATGTTAATTTAAGCTTTGACAATGTTTTGACACGCACTGAGGAATTACTTCCTACTTTTATCCAGCCACGGTTGTCAATGAGTTGTACCTTATGGAGATTCTACAGGGTTTCCTCATCATAATTCCAGGTCTGTACTTAACACCAGAGCTTAAAATAGAGTTTCATAAATGCCGTTAAACTGGCAGAGACAAGCTGAGAGACAAATTGGTTTCCTTCCTCAATGTTAACTCCTGTTTTCTGGGAGCACAATGTTATTCAGGACGGTAGATGGACGTGCAGGCCATACAAAGGCACTATCTGTCCCTCGCAGAATAACTATTAAACGATTGGCCACTGTATGATAGATTTTGCAAACTATGCCCATAAGTAATGTGCTTGTAAATTGGGTTTGGATGTTGGTATACGACGCCCTACGAAAAGACAGGCACATATCAACCCAAACAGGATATGTGGGTCCCTTCTCCGCCATATATAGTGTTTTTTGTTGTTGACATTTGTACTTGTCAGTGTAGCTCCTAGTAAACATTCCTATACAGCTCATACAGTACATTCAGTGTTTTCCTTCACACAAGCCGCATGACAATCCCGTTCGCTTATCTCTGTCACCGTGGCAATCCATCCTTGTCTCTAACATAGAGCAGCATGTTGTTGTTATGGAGATCTGTGACCAGCTTGCCGATTCAGCAACAGCACACACACCCATTCCACAAATGAATCACAACACGTTTTCGTCATTTTTTTCAACACATATTGGCCCGGGCCTTCAGTGGAAGAAAAATAAGCCACTGGAGATGCATAATTCACACACACACACACACACACACACACACACTCACACACACACACACACACACACACACACACACACACACACACACACACACACACACACACACAGACACAGACACAAGCACGCACACACACACGCAAACACACACACACACACACACACACACACACACACACACACACACACACACACACACACACATACAGTCACAGACACACACACACACACACACACACACACACACACACACACACATGCGCACACACACACTATATGCGCATGCATGCATGCCATCGGCATCTGCCAGGCACTGCCATCGCTGCAAAGCAAACACGCTGCACTGGAAGCAAACAGCTTTCCCCTACATCTGTGCACATCATTGGAATGCCACGCGATACCAGGCAGGCAGATGGCTGTGAGCGCTGGTCGGACACAACAGATCATGTTTTAGAACCACGCTTCCTTCCCGTCTTGTTTGTGAACCGAGCAGAGAGGCTCATGGGACGGCGGTGAGCAGGAGGGGCCAGGCGGGCTGTCTCACGAGATACAGAGTGGGCCACCTGTGCCGACGGAATGAGAGAGCCAGTGTGTGCGCGTGCATCTGTGCATGTGTGGGTGTGTGACTGTGGGTGTCATTCGTGAATCTTTCCGGTACTAATCTGATTCCATGTGTCTCATATACGCCGGGGCAGCGAATATCTTCTGAAAATAATATACAGTATTTGGGGAAAATAAATCAATAAAGAACCCGGGAACACTCACGGTGGTCACTGGGTGGAGATTCCACAAAGGTTAATGATGTCATCAAGGGTGCAGTCGCTGGAAGGAGTTGGACTTTTTCTAATGTCCATGAAAAGAAAACATGATTTTTCACTAAACACACACACACACGCACACACACACAAATACACACACACACACACACATTCCCATAAACACGCACACACACACACACACATACCCATACACACACACACACACACACACACACACACATACACGGCAACAGTTAATGCTTCATTAACTGCATCTATCTTCCCAAATGAGCCTTCATAAACCCAGGAGGAGGAAATGCAGGAAAAAAAAAAAAATATATATATATATATATATATAAACCAACATGTTTCTGTGGCAGATTATCACTCAATATGGCACAGTGAGGCCCATTCACCCATAGCTGGGCAGATGGACAGAGGGACAGACAGACTGACTGGTCAGCACACAGACATCTGAGCAGGAGACGGACAGACAGATTGACACACAGACTGGTGGATGGGCAGGCAGTCGAATGGCCAGACAGATAGATGGATAGAGATACAGACAAATGGTGGATGGGTGGACAGACAGGGGTGTAGACAGACAGACAGAAAGAGAGACAAATGGGCAGACAGATGGACGGATGAATGGTCAGAGAGACAGAACGACAGACAGACAGACAGACAAAAAGGCACAGGTTGATGGGAGGGTGAACGCCTGGAATGACAAAATGCAGTGTAATTGAACAGAGACGGGCTGGAGAACAGTAAAACGTTGAAAAATATAATATAGGTTTACCAGAAAGTCCCATTTTAGTGTCTGTATGTTTTACTCTTTTTTTTCTTTCATTTATCTTTGTGCCCCAAGGGTCTCACCCTCCCCCCCTCTCTCTCTCTCTCTCTCTCTCTCTCTCTCTCTCTCTCTCTCTCTCTCTCTCTCTCTCTCTCTTCATGCTCTCTCTCGCTGTCGTCCTTCATTTTGTAGGGCAGATAAAATGTAAATCAGCTAGTCAGAAGATCAAACACTTGGGGTTGACTTTGCCCTTCCATCTACACAATTCCCTTTATAAGAGAATAATACTGTAATACTTCTGGCACGGAAAACCCAGAGAGAACTTAATGTTTTTCTGAATTTCAGAGCTCTGAGATGAATTATATCCCTTTTTCTCTTCTTTCCTGCCTTCTGTATCCAAAATGTTACCCTGACTGCAAGCCTTTCAGTGTGAGTGTGAAAAATGAATTGAATATCATGAATCTCAGAATGCATCAAAGAATGTCATAGGGCAAGTTGTTTTTGGACACATAGTATATGCTATTATATATGTATGAGCAATTTGATATAAATAACAACGATGGATTGACAGATGACAGATTAAATCGTATAACTACCGGTAATTAGGGAGTACAGAAGCTGACTTGTGAGAGCTTTCATGAAATATGTCGTATGGTGTCTGTATCAAAACATGTTATTGCTTATGAAATTAAATTAAATGGATGCATCCGTATGGACAAGCAGGTGAAGGCATGCTGTAGCCATGGTTTAATCATACATATGTACTTGGTGTGGACTTAAGGGAATGAGCCAGCATGACCACGACCTCCACATGTGAACACAATTGTTTTATGCAGACCAGATTAGGGTGAGTCATTGGCTGCCAGCACCAACAGTCTGACATATGAAAAACCAATAGCATTTACAATAAACCCATTTTTCTCACAATTATAAAGAGTTTTGGTACAAAGTGGTATTGGTCTGCCGAGGTATAACAAGAAAACCTATATTTAATTTGCCATGACCAAGTGTAATTGATGATGTGATAGTTTACCAGTGCAACATACCGTTTTGTGATAAAATGTCAGGTAGCCTACCTGATTCCTTCATGCAGGGAAATATCTTGATTGTTTTCAAAATGCCATGTTGCGTGCCAGCGTTGTCTGTGTACATTTGACATCATGGGAGTCAAATCTTCTTTTGAGGGATCTAATTAAGGGAGGTTAAACCTGCATGTAAGTTGTCCCCATTAGCAGCCTTTAGTGGCTTAAGTTGTAGCTAAAGTAATAGCTATGTACTGGTTGTTCCTTTTATGGAATAAAAAGCTGCAGTAGAAAGCCAACATTGAAGGTTGAAGGTTGAGTTAGGTGGAGGTTAGGTTGAGGGGGTTGAGTTTAGTTAAGGCATTGTTTCAGGGATTAGATAAAGTTTCGATAAGGTCAAGAGAGGACAATCAGGGGAGAGGATGTAGGATAACGACTCCACGATCTTACACACGCGAAGTTAAAGCAATCACGCCAATTAAAGAAAACACAGATTACAAAGACCATGTCCATCTTGGCCTCCATATACACGGAATATAACTTGCATGCCATACCACAATGTGAACCAGCTCGAAATTAGCAAGGGACCGCTGTCTTAAATCGTAGATATTCACAGCTACAATGAGCCAGATAGTTAATGGACTGCATTTATATAGTGCTTTTATCCAAAGCGCTTTACAATATTGCCTGACATTCACCCATTCTTGTGAACATTCACACATTGACGGCGGGTCAGGCAGCTCATCAGGAGCAGTTAGGGTGTGGAACAGCTGGGGATCGAACTAGCAACCTTTTTATACCAGCCAACCTCCTCTACATCCTGAGCTACTGCCGCCCAATAAAGTCAGCAATCTTCTGCACTTTCTTGGCACCAGCAACCCAATAAGAGTAAGTTGGATGACACTCCAGAGTAGATCACTATCGTTTCCAATGCTTTTCAGTTCTCTCATCTATGAGATCTGAGATGGGTTGATTAGAAAGTTACGATGCATGGAGCGACAGTGAGTTAAATCCACTGGTGTTATAATATTATCAGACACTATCCGCACTTCACCCATTTCCATACAACCGAGAATAAATTTCACATCGTTGATGTGATTCTTATTATATATAAAATGGATTAAGTTGATTTATATCTATTTCCATTCCATTACGTCCGAAGTTGTCATACTTGATAGTAAGATAGTCATGCAAATTTAGTTTGTCATACAAAGTGCCAAGTTAATTAAATTATTTATTTGTGTTTTTTGTTGGGTTTAATTAATCCCCAAGCTATGAATTAACTATAACAATTACACAGTTGTGCTTCTGAGTAGGCGTTATATAGTCCCAAATAAATGGGCATATTCAACACACATGAAAAATAAACTACTCGTTTTAGTTAACAAAACAATTATCTAAAATGAAAATAAATGTCTTCAACTTGGCATAAATGAAGGGTTCAACCCAATTAATGTAACAACACCAAAAAAGAATTGTATTTTAATCGAATTTCGTTAAAATACAGTCTTTCATGAAATAAATACTCATGAAAGACTCTTTTGTCAAAAACAAAATAACAACTTCCTTCCATGACATCTGTGGCTCTGCTGCCAAAAGGAACCCACAGAAAACTTTTCCATTTGTCTCGGTGCAGTACTCTTGCTAAAGGCTGTCTGACGCCGGACTGCAGATTCACTGCCGTCTGAGGAAGAAAAAACCAAACCGAAAAACCTTTCAGCCATTTCAATAATGAATGATCTCCCCTCGCCCCCCCTCCCCCATGGGTAGCATTAAGTCGATGTATGGAAGCCCAGAGGGGACACATGTGAAGCACGGGACGGGCCTGAGCAGCGCATACTGAACGCTGGTAAGCTTTCAAGACAACCTGATGGAGTGTCAGAGCCCCTCTTCTGACATCCAATGACAACCAGCGGAGGAAGACATTCTGCTCATGCTCTGCTGTTTTCGTTATTTGGCCTCCGAGAACCCATGTGATTTGTTGTGTCGTAAGACATGAACATAAGCCAGCCTTCGCACAAGGATGCCTGAGTTAGTGTGCATGCAGGAGACAGCAGTTACTACAGCGAAATTCTCCACCCAAACCCTTGGGCGGATGGTGAAATGTTGTCCTAGTCGCTCATTACACTCCTCGGTATTGAATTCTAGCTACATTGTGCCTGCTTTGCATACAGAAGGCCAATTAATCCAACTTGGCTGCTGTCCCTTTGAGAGTCCCGGTCTAATGCGATTAATAGGATTGTGTGCTAGCTTGAAGAATGTAGGTGACCAATGCTAAAGGGAGGGCTTGGGCTACACACGGAGTGCAGAAGGGAAAGTCTTATCTCTGCGGTGGAAATAAAATAATAAAACACCTTATTCTAATGAAGCACTGAGATGTGAGAATCACTTTGAAGACAGACTTAAAACGGAGAGGTGCAACAAGGGCATCGCAATTTCGCTTGCAGAATTTTGCCATTGTTTTTTTATGTTTTTATCTGCCTTTTGTATTTAAGCTGCAGAAAAGAGACAAGGAATGGCAGCTTCAGTGAACATGGAGTTATTCTATACATCAAATGATTTTCGAGCCAGATGAAAGTTAATGAAGGATAATTGAGAAAATTGAGCCGAACAGATGGAATGATGTTTTTTTATGACACATCTCTTTTATCTGTCTACGGTCTACACACCATTTTGTCGAGTACAAAATGTCTGTTTGTTCAATGAAACATAAAATCTTGACTCCAGAGTACTTCTCATCTAAAACGAGTAACTAAATTGCGTTACAGTCGCACAGCAACAACAGACAGAACATGGAATAGATAGAGACTTTGTTTGATAATAGACATAAAGACCTGTTGGCAATATTAATGTAGTACAATACTCTTATAATGTCGTAGCAAATATCCCAATTAAAGGACTACAGCATAGTGAAACCCTCACTGTCAGAGGGGCAGAGTTTATAAAGCTCCCTAGGCTATATGCCATGGAGGTCGTAGCCCCCCTAGAACTGCAAAGCCGCTCAAAGAATTTCCACAAATCCAGAGACAAAAGGCAGGCAGGAGTGCGTAATTTACTGGGAGAAGCTCCGCGAAGGGCAATACTGCCCACACAAGCCCATTCAAGAGTCTTTAACTCTGGCCAGGATTACGCTTATCAAGCATAAACTGTTTGGTGGCACAAAGGCTCTGAGGCCCGGGCAGAACCCCCATGAATGGTCCAGTGGCTGGCTGGGGAGTCAGGAGGGGAAGCTAGGAGGAGCTACCCCACCACCACTGCCGTGGCTCCAGGCACCGGGGATGGCGAATGAACGGATAAACACCCTGGCTTCATTGTATAGTATTATCTATTTGGAGCATGTTTGAATGGGATGTAGAAGGAAAAGCAATGCATCAGTGCAAAGAAAACATCACGCTTTCTTGTTCGTTTTTACGAGTTGTTTTCTTTTTTTTTCATCTCGGCAGCACTAATATTCTAGGTCAATCAAAAAACATTCACACACATACTGTTGTAGTTTGCTTCAAACCCATCTAAACTATTTTTCTGCATTCTTCCATCCTGGACTTTAGACCTTCTATGTGTGCATAAAGATCAGATTTTGTACATAGCTCATAGATCCTACATAGCTCCCATGCTCCCATAAATCCCTACTTAGATGGATGAAACACACAAGGAGTCGTCTGTTGCCTCATCTTACACTCATCTTTTGAAATGACCTTGATTGCTTGAACGTAACCTGCTGCTCTTAGGAGTTTTTTCAGCAAATTGTTTTGCGTAATATCATGAATAATATTTTACTATTATTACCATTTCTCATCGCTTCATCCTACCAAATAGGTAAGCAGAGATCTGCACCACCCGGTTTAAATGGCCCTTTCCATTCACTCATCAGCTGTGTGTGCAAACTTTTGCTGATAATTACAAAGAAAATAAATCCCCCTCAAAACAAGTTTGAAGCCTGCTGATACCTTCACCACTATCAGAGACCAGTTTTCCCATCTGCTCCTCAGCCAGTTCTTTAATTCACCTAATGCTATTGGTTTATCCTCACGTCAATAGAACATAGAGCTTACCTACACATATACCCAGAGGCCGTGGCTGCCCGCCCTACGATCCATCAGATATACACCCTTGTAATGTAATTCCACCCTGGAGACCTGCAGAGCCCCACTATGTAAATCTCCCTCTACCCATCTCACTCTCTCATTCTCCTTCCTTACATCCACTGCTTTCAACTACTCTCACTCCTTTCTTCTCCACCCACAATTACTTATTTCTCTTTCTCTCTCTACCTATTTCTATCTTTCTCTCTCTTCCACTGTGCTTCTATCTCTCTCTCTCTCTGTTTCCTGCTCTCTGCCTCTCTCAACCTCTGTCTGTCTCTCTCTCTCTCTGCGTTGTCCATTCTATCCACGCTCTCCTCCCATCAGGCTGCATCTGTGTGCCAGATCAATGTGTCTGCATCCACAGCAGAATAAGGGATTCAACATCGCAATGCTGGATGTGGCACTGCCCCTCCCTACCTCTTCTTCTCTATGTTAATCTCTCTCTCTCTCCCCTTCACTCTGTCACTCCATCACTCCATCACTCTCTCTCTCTCTCTCTCTCTCTCTCTCTCTCTCTCTCTCTCTCTCTCTCTCTCTCTCTCTCTCTCTCTCTCTCTCTCTCTCTCTCTCTCCTCCTCCACCACCCCCTCTGTCTCTTGCCATGCACCTGATGGCCATTTCTTAAGATACATATATTCATATGTGTTAAATGGTGTGTTTGGAGTGCGTCTTTGAGGTCTACAATGGTCGAGTCAATTATCATCGTGCATCGGCAGCGGCACGCGGTAAAAAAGCCACAATTAGTGGCCTGTCACAGAGTAATCGCAGGGTTGCAACATACACACTGTCGTAATGGGTAAAGATCCTTCTGGAAGAGCATGCGTGTCTCGTGGACTGTCTTCTATCCCTGCACTGAAACATTTTAATAGTTTCAGGAGGAGAAGGAGGAGGAAGAGGAGTGTCAGAGAGTGTCAAAGTCAATGACAGACATTTCTAAATCATTTGAAGGACTTGTTTAACTTCCTGTGGCTTGTTTGCTGTGAATAACCAGTACGGCATGTTTTAAGGAGCTGCTTGGGCCTGGGGTTTTTGCTGCAATATCATTTGGATCTAGGAATTATTTGTGTTTGTGCCTCTCAAGCCATTATTCTCTGTCTATTGATATTCCATTGGGCTCATATTCCATGACATCAGCACTCCCCATTCCCAGGATTACACCTATCTCTTCTTTATTTACTTGACTCTCAGGGTCGCGAGAAACAAAATAACATCATAGGCGACCATAGAAAACATAAAATAACGTCACCATATGTCCCAGGATAACACAACACATTGCATTGCACTTCCTTAAGCAAGGTATCAAACACAATATAACCTAACACAACACCACGGATCATTCAACAACACGATAACGCAGAAAGAGCACAACACAACATCGCAAAACGCAAAACAACAAGAAGGTACAATCCATAACATGACCTCAAAGCAGAACACTCACACCCAGGCCCGCGTAACACAACCCATAGCATAACATTAGAAACAAGACAACGGCGCACAACAGGACAAAACGTAACATAACCCTCTTCCACATCCAAGCTGTTTCCTGGGAAGCAGCATCAAGGAAGTTGAGCAGCCATCTGCCATCTCATTTTATTTTTCCTCCGTTCATTCATTTATTTATTTATTTCAATTTTTTTTACGAGACCCTCCTCTGAAGTCTATGGCGATGGAATACTAAACAGGGTGGGCTGTGAGGCGGAGCAGGGGCCCAGCTCCCCCCTCACCCCCCCCCCCCACCCCGGGGACCATGGGAGTCCACATAACCGCCCTAACCATGGAAGCAACACAGCTCTGTGGAACTAGTTCATTGACGCTGCCCACGAAGATAAAGAGTTTCAAATGGGCGGAATTACGGGATCAATAGTGTGATTAGCAGGGGCCTTGTAGCTATTGTGTGTTGTTGGCAATCCATCGTTGGAGCTAAACCCAGGGGGAGATGACTGTGGAGGGGGGAGTGCTGCTCCTGGATGAAGGCCTAAAGGAGCAGATAAGGGACCGGGGGTTAGACAGAGTTATGCATGTGCATGAACACTCACACACACACATACACACATAAGCACACACTCACAAGTACACACACGGACTCACAAGTTCATAAATACAAATAGGAAGCAAGGCTGCCGGCAGTGCAAATTGTGCCAGCAAACAATAATTCACGTGGAGAATGGGAAGAAATGGTGTCTTCGAATGTGTGGTTCGCCGACCATTCGTTTACCTTGCTACAACCATCCTTCACTCGTCATCATCATTTTCAAGATGTTTAGTACAAGGGCAAAGTGGCTGTTGGAAAGTCAGTCAATTAATTGAAATAATTTTGGGGGTATTTCTTTCATATGGTCAATGGTGAACCCAGATTCCCCATTTAGCTTGCACAGAAGGACTGGGCACAGAGTCCTGTATTCACAAATGAAAATGACCCCATTTTAAAGGTATCTGTTTAACGTCTACGAACCGCAGAGTGGATGTATTTAGTATTTATGTTGCGGGGTTGCACATGGCAGAGCTGAGGAGTAGTATGTGTCCCCTGGGGTCACTGCAAATACAAACAGCCTCTGACTGTATCTTCGGCTGCGAGTCCTACCTCGGTGCGAACACACTGCTAGCCTTAAATCTCCCGTACTGAACGAAAGGCTTTATGGCAGCAGGCTGCATGGCAGGTTAGGCCAAATGGAGGCTGTTAATAGCCTTTAGGTGTGAATAATGATTGTGAGTTTGTTTGTTGTGTGTTTCTCTGTGTGTGTTTGTGTGTGTGTCTGTGTGTGTATGTCTGTGAGTGTGTGTGTTTGTGTAAGTGCGTGTGTGGTGTGTCTCGGCTTTGTGTGTGTGCATGCATGGGCATGAGTGTAAGTGCCTGTGTGTGTGTGTGTGTGTGTGTGTGTGTGTGTGTGTGTGTGTGTGTGTGTGTGTGTGTGTGTGTGTGTGTGTGTGTGTGTGTGTGAGCTGGCGATGAACTGGCTGATCTCCTTGTCCTTTGCGTGCCCCTAGTCAGCTACTACAGTGATGGGGAACATTTGTGGGACATAATCACCGTGGATGGATTCTTGACAATTAATTGTCGCATTCATTTTCTGCTATGGACACATAACAATGCCACCAGAAGGACAAAACAACCGTCACATGATCCTTTATGAAAACAGCTTGTTCTGCATCTTGCAGCGAAGACAGCACAAGAGGGCTTGCTCTTGGTGGTCCTACGTGCCGCAACACGACCCCTCGAAGTCAGCCGTGGCCTGACAGAAAGCCCCACAAACATACAAGCAGAAAGTACGAACGGGAAGATACAGTTTGGGGCTGCAATCGATCGGATGATTGTAAGTTCTTACAAGGGTTACTCTGATATGAAGATGTTTTGAGTGTTCCTGTTATCCCTCACATCCTATGCATTCTATATAATATTATTTACTACAGATTTGTTGGTGTTTTTTTGTGTGTGGTATTTCTGTCCTCCTCACATGGAAAGTGCTTTGTGTAAGCGTATTAATGTAAATGCAGAAAAGATCAAAAGTAGCTCTGCATAAAGCGTCAACACTTTGTAACAAATGTAACAATATCTCTGATTAGATTTTGGTACGTTCATGAATCACCATTTTAATGTGCCAGCTTGATTAGCGGTCCACAGCGATCTTAATTCCAAGCACTGGTTCAAATGAGCCTGAAACACTTGAAACATTGATCATCCTCCAAATATGACGGCACTTGGCAGGCAGGATTTAAGCTTAGCACGAAAATGAATTGGCCTTTACTCCACCGCCACACATAGTGGACTACAAAGTACAGCAGTGATACAGCTGGTTCCTGTATTCTTGGCAACTTACATCGACAAAATTGCAAATACATTTTTAACAAATGGCTCCTCTCAAATACAGATTCATAAAATTAAAATGACTGAAATCAATGAACTTTTCAGCCAAATGTTAAAAATCCCCTCTGGGTAAAAGTCGGACCATATTGGCTCCATTCAACATACATTTCAGGGGGCACCAGCCACTCTTTAGCCCCCGACATAGTGTGGCTGGGAACAACCACCTGCTTTCCCCCCCTCTGCTCCCCACCTTGTGTTAGCGCTAATGGCCGGCTGCTCAGTGCGTCCTGAACGCTTGTGGAGCTGGCTTGCTAGTGGCTAGCCTGCCCCCTATATGGAAGGAGTCGCAGCGCGCGGCTAAGCTTGCTAGTGGCTAGCCTGCCCCCTATATGGAAGGAGTCGCAGCGCGTGGCTAAGCTTGCTAGTGGCTAGCCTGCCCCCTATATGGAAGGAGTCGCAGCGCACGGCTAAGCTTGCTAGTGGCTAGCCTGCCCCCTATATGGAAGGAGTCGCAGCGCGCGGCTAAGCTTGCTAGTGGCTAGCCTGCCCCCTATATGGAAGGAGTCGCAGCGTGCGGCTAAGCTTGCTAGTGGCTAGCCTGCCCCCTATATGGAAGGAGTCGCAGCGTGCGGCTAAGCTTGCTAGTGGCTAGCCTGCCCCCTATATGGAAGGAGTCGCAGCGCACGACTATGCTGCAGGTGGCAGACGAAAGGCTGGAGACCGGAGGAGCCAATCAATATGGTCACTATCTGCCCCCTGTAATCTCTGACACCCGTGTCAGACGTGATATCTGTAATAGATCTCAGGGATTAACAGGAGGCCCCCCCCCTTCCTAAGACACTTCTACGTGCCGCTCCAGGCTATAGGCTGAGCGATGTGGCCGAGGGCAGGGTGTTGGTGTGGGAGGTTGGGCAGGGGGGTGGTGTTAGGGTGAGGGGACGGGGGGGGGGGGGGGACGGGGGGACGGGGGGGGGGTGAGGTGCAGCAGAGCTGATCCACTCGTGAGACGAATGGAGAATATCGGCGGTGTGTTGAAGGAAGAAAAACAGGGGAAAGGGAGAAAATGATTATGACAGGACAGCAACGGAGGGGGGGGGGGGGGGGGGGGGATAAGTGCTGAGGTAAAGCAGGGAGGGAGACAAAGAAGGGGTGAGGGGAAAGAGAGATAAGGATGAGAGAGAGAGAGAGAGAGAGAGAGAGAGAGAGAGAGAGAGAGAGAGAGAGAGAGAGAGAGAGCGCGATGAAGGGTAAAGAAGGTAAGGGAGTGAGATAGAGACGGAGAGCGAGGGAGAGGAAGAGAGAGAGATGAGCAGAGGAGACGGATAAGCAGCAGGCCAGGAAAGGCGAGAGCCCATGTAATTTCTCTAAGGCGAGAGCCCATGTAATTTCTCTAATCCTCCTGGCATTTATACTTTCCACAGACCAGATAATGAAAATGAAAAATAAAATGGAAAACTTCTCCCTGTCTAGCCCAAGGATTTTTTTTCTAAATCTGTTGCATGCACTAACTTTGAACACATCCATGGACAGCCACTGAGTCAGCAGAGGAAGTGTTATTATTCTATTCTTCTACAACTAGCAGGCCACCGCATTCTAGATCTGTCTAAAGGAGACGGGTTACTAAGACTATTGCTCGGTATTGCCACACTGTGGAGATGTTGGACGTGTGCTCCGAGGACAGCATGGAGCTCAAGGTAGTCCTGCAGGTTGAAGATGTTTATGTAGAGAACTGAGTCCGTGCCAATGTATAGGTTTGTGTGTATGAAATAAACTGTATTACATTATGTTTACCTAACATTTTCACATCCCTTGCAAATGGCAGACGTGACAGCATGCCGTGCCTCAAGCGGAGGACACTAACATGTGGTTCCCCTCCCAGCCTCTAGGTGGTTTAAGGTACGTGGAGGCAGAGTGATCCGCCACCATTCTCAGTCAACCAGAAGAAATGGGAATAACTGTGTCGTTATACACAGCCAATACATCTTGATGGTCTGGTCATTTAACATCGCAGTAGTGAGGGTAGTAGTCTTCCAATCTTGTGTTTTTTTTGGTCAAAGTTGACAACTATACTTAGAGTAATCAAGAGTTGAACATTAATCACTGAGACTTGATGGTATGTACTCACTAGGGATTACTCTGATAGATGTTTTGACAGTTCCTGTTATTGCGAACATCCAATCAATTATAGACAGCTATTAAAATATGGTGCCTAAATGGGATATCCTTTCACCGTGGGCAATACGCTATTATTCATTGGTTTAACATCCCCGTGGTGAGTTCATCTTTAAATTAAGCATTTTTTTAAGTTCAAAGTTGACGACTATACTTTATTAAATAGGAATCAAGGGTTGCACAATAATTAATGAGTCTTGACCATATTGCTGGGCGGCAGTCCAAGTCCTGCCCTCAATGTGCCAAATATGGATTGTTTCAATTAGTTTAATTGCAAAGCAGCCAAAAATGGTATCAGCATCTTGAAACCAATGACAGTGTATGCACTGGCTGTTGGGATATTATACTGAACTGGGGCGGGTGTGTAGATAGAGATAAACAAAAGCAGATGTTAACCGCTCTGAAAGAGTAGGTTTTATAAAGACAAGAGTGCTTGACGTATTCAGGGTGTCCACTTGATCTTCCTTTCTCCTCCCGAGTGGATTTCCCATAGACACAGACACACGTGCACACACATACACACACACACAAACACAAAATGACATATGCACACACACACACAATCTCAGTTACATACGTACACACACACCACACACACACACACACGCTACATACCGACACAGACACACACTTACATTAAACACGCAGACACACATGCACCCAAGCACATAATCCTGCACACACGCACAAATGCACTCATACACACAGAGGCAAACGCACGTGCACACAGTGGTAGACACACAAGCACACAAACACGACATAAACAATCAAACACGGCCGCTTACACAATTCACACATTTGCGTGTGCACACACAAACACACACACACAGCTGGTCTCCCGGTCCCAATCCAATTCCAATGATCACTGCACTTAAAACATCAAGATAGAGTAAAACAAAGCTCATAATAAAAGCCACAGAATCCCATGAAACATTCTCTCTCTTCTCTCTCTCTCTCTCTCTCCTCTCTCTCTCCTCTCTCTCTCTCTCTCTCCTCTCTCTCTCTCTCTCTCTCTCTCTCTCTCTCTCTCTCTCTCCTCTCTCTCTCTCTCTTGCCCTCCATGGGATTTACAAAACAACGGCAAGATTGTTTAAGCCTCTTCCCTACATCAGTGATAAGTTGACTTCCACTCTGCTCTGGAGGAGCAGTGCTGTGTGATACTTTGTGAGATAAGGGTGGGGCGTTCCAGTGCTACACCCATGCAACCCACATACCCAACCTGCTCAGAGAGCCATGCAGAATGAGCCACACCCATGAGGTGCAGCTCGTGCCATAGCTATAATG
>NC_082394.1:12534168-12556668 GCF_031168955.1 Gadus macrocephalus
TCGCTCTTTCACACACGCACACACACACACGGTTTCTGTTGTGTCTTTGGTGAGGTGAGAGAGTGCAATGGCTGAAGGTCGGCTCAGATATGATTCTCCAGATGGGAGTAGTATCACCTCGGCTCAGTCTGTGAATGTGTGTGTGTGCATGGAGCAATCAAACAAGCTTGTGCAATGACAGGACTGATGAAAGGACTATGCAATGAAAGGACTCAAATTATACATGTCCTTTGGGATTTTCTTCTTTTTGTCACACACAAACGCACATATGTATCTTTAGGAATGCTGTTCGAAGACTGCCGTATTCACGTTGGTCCTTCTCCTGTGTGTTTCTAATCAGGCACTAACGGGGCCTACCGCGAGGAGCCGGTGGACCACAGACTGACAGACAGAGAGTGGGCTGATGAGTGGAGGCATCTGGACCACGTAAGTTTGCACACATTACATTATAATTATTACCTGGTTCAGTTTGACGCCAAAAGGCACATTTGAGTTTGAGTTTGGTTCACTTGTAGGCTGCTCTACTTCCCAAAATCAACATGCCACATATTTAAATCATGATGCTGCTGATACATTATTTAGGCCAGATTTGACTCACTTAATGTCACAGCCGACTAGACCTCAATCCGCCGCTTTGGTTAAGTTTGGTTTTTTGCAGTCTTTGCACCTGGGCACAGACGTGCTGTGACCCAGCTGGGAGCAGAGGCCCTGTTATTCACGTGTACGGTGCCGTGCGCTCTGCCCCTCAAGGTGCTGAACTGCATCGTGGACATGGTGGAGAAGACGCGGCGCTCTGTGAGCGTGCTCCGGCGCTGCCAGGAGTCCGACCGCGAGGAGCTCAATTACTGGAGGAGGCGTTCCAGCGAGCAGGACGACCCGCGCAAGGGGGGCCCTGGCTCGGCGCCCTTCTCCAAGACGCACAGCCCCCACTCGGCAGACTCCGGTGGGTTCCTCCTCCTCGCTCCACTTCCTTCCCTCCTTGTCGGGTCTCTTTCGTTGTTCAGGGACAGGGTCAACATTCATTAACCGCAGAGAGACTCTTGTGAATGTACGGTTCAATCTTGCGTTACTTTTGGGTTTCGGTAAGGGTGTTGCAAACGCAGACTGAAGAGATAGAATCGTACAGAATGTACGATTCTATCTCATCGGTCTGCGTTTGCAACACCCTTACCGAAACCCAAAAGTAAAGCAAGCGGAGAAAGGAAGGCGAAAGTCAAAACAAGCTCGCCCTCGCCACAAACCCATATGGGCCTCCCGAAGAAGCCAGACCGGCCGTCTCCAAACTCACTGCGCCCTCTAGTGGAAGCTAGAGGCCCCCCCCCCCCCCCCCCCTCTCCTTCTCTCTCCGTCCTCCCCACCGCCGCCCGCCCCCTCCATCCCTGCTGGTCTACTGTCACAGAGCGGCGCCAGGAACCACAAGCAGCCCAGATCGGCCACAGAAGGGGCCGTCCTGCCTTCCCGCTGGCTCGGGGGAGCCAGAGCTGGCTACGGCCACGAGCTGCCATCTGGGCGCCCAGTAGGGAAGCCGGAGCGCCTCCCTGCCTCCCGCCTGCCTGGGCTTGGAACGGGCTCGCCATGGCAGACTGGATAGTCCCCGGCTTAATGAGGCTGGGAAGAGAACTTTACAGAGTAGAGAGTGGGATCTTGAGGTTCTTCAGATCTGAAAGCAGGTATAGATTGCTGCAAGAAGAAGCGACACGGGCTCGACACAGTCTTGTCCCCACCGGTTCAGTTGTCCTCCAGGCCGCCGCCTGCAGCCCCTTGTGAACCAGGAGGTTCTGTCTGTGTGTGTGTGTGTGTCAGGGTGCGTGTCTAGATATGCCAGCTTTGTTTGCGTAGCGGACTCACCCCGAGGCAGGGCAGGGTAGCGGGACATTACGGCCGGCCCATCTGCCCGTCTCGCTGAGAGCGGCGACTGTCGTTGTGCCATCGTCGCCCACGTCCCTGCAGACAGCAGTCGAGGGACCGCCTCGCTCATCTCTTCCTCCCCTCTGTTGTGTAGATTCCCAGAGGGACATGGGGTCCCGGCCAGGCTCGGCATACGTACCGGACGAGATCTGGAGGAAGGCCGGTAAGTCTGAGCACCGTGAAACGGTTTGAACCACACAAAGTCGTTTCAAGACCAAGATTCACTTAACACCATCGCAGCAAATGACTATGAGCTCCGTGCCGACGTTGTCAGTGAGTCAATTATGCAGTGCTACGCAAAGATCAATATGCACGATTTCTCCCCGGCTGCTGCCACATGACGCACTTTAATATCCCCGTGATGGCGGAGCGCTAAAGCGCAATAACCAAGCAACACAGAGGCAGCGTCATTACAAAGCACGAAGCCCAGACAATAACAGAGCTCCCCGGTAGCAATCCAAGCCCCATGCACCGGCGCGCTACAACAGACTCCCCCCGCTCACATCCCCCCCCCCTCTTCCTCCTCCCCCCCGGCGCAGAGGAGGCGGTGAACGAGGTGAAGCGCCAGGCCATGGACGAGGTGCAGAAGGCGGTGGCGGAGGCGGAGCACAAGGCCTTCGAGATGATCGCCTCGGAGCGGGCCAAGATGGAGAAGACGCTGGCCGACGCCAAGAGGAAGGCCCAGCAGGACGCCATCTCCGTCATCAACGAGCAGGAGGACTCCAGCGAGGTGAGGAGCCCCCCCCCCCCCGACACGGATGCATGCAAAATGTTTATTCAGAAACACGGGTGCAAGGGGCACAAATGTCACTGATGAAAGTATCGGTATCGGGGGCGAACAGACGCCACAAAACAACAACAGCAGATCTAGCAAAGCATCATCAGTCTCTTATAGAATGGAATGAACCGATCAAATTGTAGTCATCCATTGGATCAGTTCATTCTATTAAATGGACCAGGGAGGCTCCTCAATCCGCCCGTCCTGACGCTCTCCTCTCCCCCCCCCCCACCCCCCCCCCCCCCAGTGCTGCTGGAACTGCGGCCGCAAGGCCAGCGAGACGTGCAGCGGCTGCAAACGCCGCGCGCTACTGCGGCTCCTTCTGCCAGCACAAGGACTGGGAGCGCCACCACCTCATCTGCAGCCCCGGGCTCCAGGCGCAGCCCAAGCCCGCCATCCGGGCGCCCGTCGCCACGGCGGCGGCGGCGGCGGCGGCCCCCCTCGCCGGCCCGCTGCCCGTGGCGGGGATCAAGACCGGCGACCGAACGCCGAGTCCCGGCGGGGAGAAGGGCTCCTCCTCCATCGCCTCGCGCTCCTCCGCCCCGTCCACGCCGGCCCCCCCGCCGGCGGCCGACATCAACGGACACTAGTCGGAGGGCTGGGGGGCCAAGCCGGGCTCAGCACACACTTTGACTTTTGGTTCTTAATCCCAGCCTGACTGTTTGGGGGGGGGGGGGCCCCCAGGGGACACGAAGCGAACCAAAACCCTCCCGGGCTCTCTGGCGGCCGGAGGGGAGTATCTAGTGGGCGACGGCGGGACACCGGGTCGGGTTTGTCTGTCACCATGGGCGACAGAGGGCCGGGTGGTCCACCCACAAAAGAGGAGGAGAACCCGCGCTTGAATTGTACACAACATGTTGTCTTTCAATTTGAAGTGACTAAAAGCTCCAACTCCCAGATCAGGGGGAAAAAGAGGGATTCGCATTTACCAACTGTTGTTCTCAATATATATAGATATATATATTTTTGTTTTTGTTCTTTCATCAGAAAAAAAGGCATAGCGGAGAACATATTTAATAGGAGAGGCTCTCTGCACAGCAAAGTTCGTCGAAATTCTTTCACAGCTCACAATACGGAAACATGATAACTATTCCATAGGACATGACCCTACCCCCTCTGTGTATCATGTCTCACCTTCTCCCCAGATTTCTGCGTTGTGCCGTCAGTGAATATTTGTATGATTTAAAAATGTTCAGTATCATTGTATCAGGTAGCTGGAGGTCTTTTTCGTCTGCGTCACCAAAATGTTCAGTTGTTTAAGGGTGGAGCGAAGCTGAAGCGCTTCTGATGAGGACAATGGGTCCATTCAGACTGAAGGCCACTGCTTCGAGGAGCGCGAGCTGCTCCATCTTCTGTCCAGATACTATAGCTTTGTGTTCTTTTGTCGCCAGTGATGATCTCTGACTTTAAAACGCGTGGGAGGTGGACAAACTTCAGTGTCTCCTCTCTGTGGTTTCTTACGGTTGACTTACCGAACACGCCAAACGAAAAAACAAATCCGTATTGTACCGCAAACAGACCAACGCCAGTACCATGTAATGCTCTGGGGACAGGCGACGGGAGAGGACAGTAGAGGACGCACACTATTAACGTTGTGTTGTGAGTTACATACATATTGCGTGGGTGCTAACCGTTTGCAGCAGGTTGAGGGTCTGGCATATTGACTCTGTGCAAGGAATCTCAGGAGGTTTATGAATATGTACATACAGTATATATATATATATATATATATATATATATATATATATATATATATATATATATATAATATATATATATATATATATATATATATACATACGACTGTTCCGTTTCTTTCCTGTTGTCACCGTTATAACGTCTTGTGAAGAACCTTTGATCATAGTCTGCTGTTACCATGGAGACGTTTTTACATGTGCGTGCGTGTGTGTGTTTGTTGTACAATGTCTTTGTAAAGAATATTATGAAAGAACGCCTTTATTTTGTGAGCCGCTACTACCGCACCCTTCTCCTCATTCTCTTCCTACACTCAATCTTTTGTTATCAGATGTAACTTTGTAAGATATCTTGACATGAAGTATTAAATAAAAGATGAAAATAAAATCAATATGATTTATTTACTTTCCCTTTCCTGCCCACATAGTCAGCAGCATCTACAGTAAAGGAACACTCCAAATAGTTTTATTTTGGAGTTGTGATTCAGAGCACATTGCAGGAACGAAAACGATCAATACCTGACCAAAAGATTATAGTATTTTCTATAAAATAATTAAATGGATAGAAATACATCAAATTAGGAAAATATAATTAGATCGTTTTTTAATCCACAGAAGGCTCTAGCCTGCTTTTGATTTTAATAGAGGATTCCAGTACTGCTGTTTATTGATCACATATGGACGATAACCACCAGCATTGGGGACCATCACAACAGCAGCAACATAACAAGAATCAGGAGTTAGCTGAGGATGGATCTTTTGAAATGGAAAACTACATGTTGTGGTCTTCTTCGGGGGTCACAGGTCTGATTAAAGTTGAGGTTGTACTGCTATTTCAACAAAGTCTCAGATATAAACTATTTAGTGGGTTACCATTTTTTTCTTTCTAATGCCCATTCCAGGCTCAGGCTGATTCAAGGGGCCATATTGTCTGTAAATCATTTACTGGGTTCACATGAAATATACAAGTGGCATCTTTGTATTAGGTAAGAAGTAAATGAGATCGTGTGTAAGCCTACAAACTGATCAAAAAAGTGTCGCAGTGTTCTCTATATGCAGCCAGGAATTATGGAAATTGTATTTAATCTTAAGCGTTTATGAATAATCATGCCTTTATTGGTATTAAAGAGACATGATATTTAGTGAGTTATTTCCGGTAAGCTTCTGAGCCCGGATCTTGTTTAAATAAATGCAAAACACTCGACAAGCTCATATCACCGCCGTTTAAGTAAAAACACTTAAAGTACCAACACTCAGCAGTAGGAGGCAGTAGAAGACACGTTTTGGAATTTGATTCAAGTTTATTTTGTTGCAGACGACCACTGCGTTTTAATACGGAATATTGAGGACATGTCCATGTACACATATTCTGTATTAAAACAAATGCTTTTCGATTTTTAATTCGATGATTTATGGCCATCATCGGGAATAGGGGGGTTCATTATACATATATATATATATATATATATATATATATATATATATATATATATAGCCATTAAATGTTATTCTCTTTGTATTGTTTTTCCTTTGTATTTCTCTGGCATTGGTTTGTGTGATTTTGTGTGTGTTTGTGAGATAGTTATAGAGAGAGAGAGAGAGAGAGAGAGAGAGAGAGAGAGAGAGAGAGAGAGAGAGAGAGAGAGAGAGAGAGAGAGAGAGAGAGAGAGAGAGAGAGATAAAGATATTTGTGTGTGTGTGTGTGTGTGTGTGTCTGTGCGCTATGTGTGCTTATGTTGGTTGTTGACCGATTGAATTGTGTGCAAGGCTTCTATACTGGGCGTTCCACTTTTCCTTTAGTCATTTCAGCGCTGCTTGGCTTCTTGTATTTTTTCCACATCATCTGGTCCGCAGACTCAGCCCCCTCTCCAGCACCATCATTTTTGGGATATGTAAACGATATGTTTGCACATCAATAAATAGTCACTTCAACAAGACATGATCCTCAGATATATTTAAAACCAGCTGCAGAACACAGAGATAGAAAGGGAAGATGTCACCTGAATCTGTGGATTTATTTGAAGACTCATGTGTTGGATGGTCTTTACATCCGATTACTGTAACACAAACAGTCCCACAAATACGATCAACTCAAAATGTCAAACACTCTTCTTAGCCAATACGGACCATATGGATGCATATGTGTCAGCTGACTTACTTTCTGAACTACATTACAAATGCATAGGTTCACCAAGCAAGCGGAGGCCCATTCTGTCAACGTCCCCTGAATCCACACAGGGTTTGATTCCAAGACACCAATTTGCAATATTTGCATCACCGATGTGCAGTGTGCAGCAGACTAAGTGAAGCAGAAGAAAATATTAACATACCATCTATCCCTCATGTTTCTGTGCGTTTCTCTGCATATTGCTTAAGAGGAACACTAGTTTTGGATTCCTAGCAGACCCTGCATATAACGTCCCATTTAAAAATAATCTTCCCAATCTTTTACTCTCAAGGGAGGAATCCTTTGTGAGTTCTTTGTGAAACACACATGCACGCACACACACACACACTCAAACGCCCGCATACAAACACACAAACAAACACACACACGCGCAGATGAACCTACACACACTTCATTTTCCATCCACACATTACTTCCCTCATCCCACCCTTTCTTTTGGTCCTTTGATATTAAATGGAGTTAAACGGCATGCTTACTATTTATTCAATTTATTATAAACACTTACACCGTACGCTTCAAGGTTAAGTGATAAATTCCCCCCATGAACGATAAATTGTATGTGGTGGATAAAATCAGACAGCATTACAGCAATTGTAAACCCAAGACACAATATCATGCCATGAATCCCTGCCGTGACTACAACCTACCGTGTAATGTAGCCTTCATGGACAACCTGTTGAAAATGCTGTACGTACTGTATGTACTATGTATATGATTATATATAGTAACAAACATGTTTTTATTTTTTGATGAAATCCAAAGCAAGATTGTCCTCTGCACACGTTCCACACATGATGTTATCAAGGAGAGAGAGAGAGAGAGAGAGAGAGAGAGAGAGAGAGAGAGAGAGAGAGAGAGAGAGAGTCCTTTGGTTAATTTTCGGGGGGGAAATATCATTTTTTATGCAAAAAAGATAAGTAAATTTGATTTCATGAGATTGGCAATTTATTTCCGTGTTTAATTCATAATAAATACATCAGCTGACTAGTTTTTCATTATTAAAAGATTAATTATACATATGGTTCACTTTCCAATGTCGCAGTTTCAAATAAAGGATACTTTTTTCTCTCAATAGTGTGGACCTCATAATCCCCTACAATGAGAAAATATTATGAAACATCTGAAATATCTGGAAAACAGATGCTTATAACGCTTTGACTTCACTATAAAAAGACACCATCCTTGTTCTCCCACACAGCACACCACTCCGGTGGCTGCACGGATCCGATTCAAGGCACTGGTGCTTGACTACCGGGCTTCATACGGCTCATGCTCATCCTCCCCCAAGGAAAAGATCAAACCAGAGTGTCCGCTATGCTCTATATGACCAAACGGCGTCCTTCGTCTCACTGCGAGGGAGTCCCCCAGCTGTCGCTCAACTGAATCTCTATTGGCTGCTGTCCTGGCTCCACAGTTGTGGAACGAGTTCCCCGCTGACTTCAGGACAGCTACAACCCTACACATCTTCACGGTCGCAGGGGGAAACTCTTCTGGCTGATGACAAAAAAATAATAAAATAAAAATGTTCTCCGTCTCTTGTTTCTTTAGTGTATCATTTGAAGCCATTTGCTTACCTGATGACATTTTGAGGACAAAGGCGTCAGCTACATTCATGGAGTCTAATGTTCCTAGTACAAGGACGCCTCTAGAGAAAGCACCTCCAGTGCTGGACAGATAGCGACGGATGCTGGCATGGTTGCTGCCGCCAGATGGAAAACAAGAACAAGAGGACAGAGGATGGCCAGGGTGTTGTTATTACATTGTTGTTGTTGTTGTTGTTGTTTTTGTCATTGAGACGTGGGATCCTGGATGTTTGATTATTTATTTCAGAAACAATAATGTGAACTGACTCTAAATGGTCAATTGATTTTCTCTATGTACTTTTATTCAAAACAACTTTTTATGCGTTAAGTACTTTGCAACCTAAGCCGAAATTCTGATATATTTTTGAATATATGTATATTGACACTTCACGAGCACTGAACGAATAAATAATGGGAACGATTGGCTGGCCCTCAGTATTCAAAGTAGCACTACAAAACAAAAAGCAATCTGACGGCTGCTGATGAGCGTCCTTCTAATCAACAGCATCAAGTGGGCATGTAACTGCAATCACCAACATCCATCGCACCGTGGCTGTGGCGCTGGGCACCACTCAAGCTGGAGGGAACCAACACTTCTGCACTTCCGCTAATCACGTTTCTATGGTAACGAGGCAATTGAAGCGGAGCAAAAAAATCCTCTGTCTGTTGTTTTGAGTACAGCTTGTATGATCTCTATTGTTGTTGTTGCATACTCCCTCACTGTCGAGTGCATGAGTAATACAAAAATCTGTGCGAAAGCAGGAATTTATTCAGCGCCTTTATTAAAGTTACTTATATTTTTTACAGTCAGTGAGAAAGTTATTTTACCAAACAAAAATCACAACGTAAATATCTGCATGAGTGAGCTTATATAAATAGCGAAGGTACACACGAGTGTGAATATTAAATACAATACACTGAAAATAGATCAATTATTTTTCACTTTCAACAGAGGGATGCAACCACATCTCTCCCATGTTAATTTGACTTCTAAAGAACTAGGACGAAGGTAAAGAGCTGATAGTCTACGATTACACTGAGCTATAAATAAGATATCTGGGCAGGGCTTGTGGCATATCAAAACAAGCATTTTTTTTGTTGCATCAATCACGTCACATCAGGGTACCTAGATAAAAAATAAATGAATGAATGTTCCATCATATGACAATGCGAATGCAAAGACGCGAAACGCTGGCATGCCACGCCAACATCAGCATGCACCCTTAGGCTGGGGTAGCACCATCCCCAAACACATCCCACCCACACACACACACACACACACACACACACACCTGTCAACTAGAGCACAACACATGCACACACACTAGACCACACACACACCCGATAATACCTCTAGCAGGCACACACACACCCCATAATACCTCTAGCGCACACACACACACACACACACACACACACTCCCACACACACACACCAACACCCACACACCCCTTAGATCAACGTTAGTCCGCTTCCACTCTTGTGTTTCCACTAACCTTCTATGAACTAAAGTGCATGAACGGAGAAGTAAAGAAAGACAAAGGGGTTAAAAAGGGGATTATGAGGGAAATGCTGGGAAAGCGTTGGTGTTGTTCAGGCTAGTTTAGCGTTGCGTTGAGAGAGGTCGTGTGCTGAGAGAGTGCAGATGGACCAGGCTGCAGCTGCGGCCCCTCCCCTCTGTGTGACAGCAGCAGCAGGCGAGGGCTGCAGCTGGGGAGGGCGCCGTCGTGCCACTCTGCCACATGCAGCTTTCAAACACATAGTAGCTAGTTAGGCAAACGCTCTCATCTATTATTTTAATGCATGCGAGTGAGTGTGTGTGTGTGTGTGATTGTTTGTGTGTATGTGCACAAGGACAAGAAAGAAAAGTGTGGGTTTTGGGTGTGTGTGTAAAAGGACAAGATGAAAGTGTCTGTGTGTGTGTGTGTGTGTGTGTGTGTGTGTGTGTGTGTGTGTGTGTGTGTGTGTGTGTGTGTGTGTGTGTGTGTGTGTGTGTGTGTGTGTGTGTGTGTGTGTGTGTGTGTGTGTGTGTGTTGTTGGTCCAGTCCTAAGTGTGGGCAGTGGGTACAATTCTGGGCTCAATTTATGTTGTCATTGTTGTTGGTCATTATCCACCAGGAAGCTGCAGAGAGAGAGAGAGAGAGAGAGAGAGAGAGAGAGAGAGAGAGAAAAGTGAGGAGACGTGACAGCCTTCACCAATGCTGTGTTAAAGAAAGGAAATATTCACATCAAACGGATGGTGACAATTTATTGGTCTACTGAATTTAAAGAGCCCAGGGGACCAAATTTATGCCTGAAATGTAAAACCTTGGCCCACTGTATTAAAGAGAATTGTCAGTGTATTGCAGAATTATATGTCAGGGTAAAATCCAGCTTTCTCTAGAATAATGAAAACTCTGGACCCAATAGTAAGGTAAGGTATTTGTTATGCGTTGGTACCTTATGAACACAATGCTGCAATTGCTTTGAACGGTTTATAGATCATATATATATATAATATATATATATATAAACACACACACATGATTTATTGCCAATTCCCTGGTTAATCCAAATCAAAGTTGCAGTGTGTATCATTAGGTGGCATCTAGCAGACCGGACAAGGATGAAATCGAATATATAATATTCATAAAGATGGATATTATTCATAATAATATCCATGTGTTGGAGTATAATCCCATGATAGTAAGAATGGTTGTGTTTTCGTGATCTAAGACTAGAGCCCTTTGTATCTCCATAGGGTCGTTTCACTGGGAGCTCACCCTGTTGCTCCACCACGTACCTACAGGAGCCCAGAACGGACAAAATACGACGACCCATGGCAACAGACTCATTTGGGATACCTTTTCAGTACCAAAGTTGTGGAGGAGCGTTATAATGAGCAATGTTGCATAGGAAATGTGCCAAAAAAAGCATGACGTTATACTATAATTGTCCGAGAAGCTTAACCCTCTCTCAGGCGAGCCTCATTTAGCCAGTGAAGGCAAGCAGGCTCCGTCCTTTTGCCAAAATATCCTACGTTCAAGAGGAGTCAATTAAAATGGAGTTCCACACACTTTTTAACCGAAGTGTAAAAAACATAGCCAATGGCAGTTTGCAGATGCAGGGGATTAGGATAAGTGGCCGTGCAATCTTTAACAGCTCCATGTTTTGGAAACATTTGTTTTTGAGGTTGGGTCCCTGTAAGATAACTTAAGATAGGCACTTTAAGAGAAAGTTGGTTTCTAACAAAACTGTTATCAAAAGCATATCAAAAGCCCTGCAAGTAAACATTGGCTCGCAGCGCCGACTGCTAACAAGATGAACGATCAGTACATATAACAGATGTATATGTCTAAGAATGCAGTTTACCAATATGGATGCAATAAGAGGACTGTGTGTTGAGAAACATATGTAGGCAAAAAACAAAAGGTTACCTCAGCCATGTCCTACAACACGAACAGTGACCAGGATAACTTTGACAGAGGCACCTGATTGTTATTGGTTTAACAGGTTTGAAATATTTGAGATTGTCAAAATTACTTCTTGAAGCTTCATTCAGTGAATGTAACTGATGTTTAGTTTTTTTTCGATAATGCAACATTTGCTATTGCTGCCATGGTTATTGATATGGATCCTGCTAAAAGGGAGGGGGCGGGGGGTATTCCGTTGGTTCACTGCTAGATGCCTCTAAATTGTATACACTGGATCTAATATCGACAAATCTGCCCGCTAGCCCCTGGGGCTATTGCTGCCGGCGCGTTTTATGCAGATACATTTTGGATTACATTCCGTCGGCCACAGATAAAAACTAGAAAGATGGAGGCCAGAAGCACTGACCTGGGACCAGCATGGTGGCCACTACCTCTGGACCCACAAGCATCTGGATGACGCAGCGCTGGAAGTCTTTACTAGTGTTGGACTGCAGGTAGCTGGACACACACACACACACACACACACACACACACACACACACACACACACACACACACACACACACACACACACACACACACACACACACACACACACACACACACACACACACATACCAAACAAATTGTTTCAAGCTTGGCATCCAGTTAAAAAATATGTGAAATACAATGGGTTGTGAGCTTCATTTTTGGAATGAAAGACAATTGAGCCACATTCACATCCACACATTAAGGATTAAAAATACATGAATACGAAACACTATCCATGTTTTTATTACTCAACCTTTTTACCATGCGTAGGTGCCGACTCTAAGAATATTTAAGAGGGATTAACTAAAAAGGCTGCAACCCAGTTTTGTTCTGACACATTATCGACAATACATCAATACACTGGAATAATGATGGTTGTCTTGGGCCACAATGTATACAAACAGCTAGAAAGTCGTCCAGCTGCTATGGCGGCAAGTAATGGTTATTACCATTTATCTTTTCATAGAATAAGTAAATGCACACAAGCACGCACGCGCACACACACACACACACACACACACACACACACACACACACACACACACACACACACACACACACACACACACACACACACACACACACACACACACACACACACACACACACGTCAACGTGTTTATATGTGATGTGTGTACCCATTAAAACATCAATGGAACAGATATCTTGGTGCAGGTTCAGTTCAGAAGCAGTGTTTTTCATTTAAAGCAGTTTTCAAGTTCGAGACCGTTTTCCTTATACCAATTTCTCCTATTCCCATGTAACTATGCTTTTTCATATTATTTCCCAACTTCCAAAAGAAGATAAATTATTTCAAATCTTTCATTTGATCTGGTTTTGCTTTTTAGCCTAAAGTGCAATATTGCATTAATGTGTTGGTATGTGGGGTGTATGGTGTGTGTGTGTGTGTGTGTGTGTGTGTGTGTGTGTGTGTGTGTGTGTGTGAATAAAGTGCCATCTGCTCATTTCAGCAGTGGGGACACTTCCTTCAAAAAGATCCAAAACACCATGCTGTGAGCCAATATCTGTCCTATCTCCCCCCACCACACACACACACACACACACACACACACACACACACAAACACACGACCCACCTCATCCAGGAGATGCGGTCCTGCCAGAACTCATACATTATGTAACAGGACTTCTCCGGTAGCTTCTGAACGGACATGCTGCCAGGGAACAGAGCGAGACGGTAAAGAGAGGCATTGAGGGCAAGTCCAAAGCCTGGGTGACCCGGGATGGACGCAGATAGTAGTACAATATATTAGAACCTTGTGTATAATGTTGTAATATGATAATCTATAGTTTCAATATTGTAGCATATCCAAGACACCTCCCTCACTGAGACATTATTTGTCAGGGTCAACAACGTTCATATGTGTCATGTACTGTCTGTAATATGAGAGAGAGAGAGAGAGAGAGAGAGAGAGAGAGAGAGAGAGAGAGAGAGAGAGAGAGAGAGAGAGAGAGACCCGGCCATTACCATGCTGGGTAAAATGTTCTGGGGCAGATCATTACCCGGAATAAAATTCATAGTTAAATGCATATTTCATGGCATAGGAGGAGATAGGAAACAGAGGATATAGGAAGAGATGTGAGGGAGTAGGATCAAGTAGGCGGAGATATGAGGAGGTAGGAGGGGGTAGGAGGAGATAGGAGGGGGTAGGGGGGGTAGGATGGGGTAGGGGGGGTAGGAGGAGATAGGAGGGGGTAGGGGGGGTAGGATGGGGTAGGGGGGGTAGGAGGGGGTAGGAGGGGGTAGGGGGGGTAGGAGGGGGTAGGAGGGGGTAGGAGGGGTAGGGGGGGGGTAGGGGGGGTAGGAGGAGATAGGAGGGGTTAGAGGGGGTAGGAGGGGTAGGAGGGGGTAGGGGGGGTAGGAGGGGTAGGAGGGGTAGGAGGGGGTAGGAGGGGTAGGAGGGGGTAGGAGGGGTAGGAGCGGCAGGAGGGGTAGGAGGGGTAGGAGGGGGTAGGAGGGGTAGGAGCGGCAGGAGGGGTAGGAGGGGTAGGAGGGGGTAGGAGGGGTAGGAGGGGTAGGAGGGGGTAGGAGGGGTAGGAGGGGTAGGAGGGGTAGGAGGGGGTAGGAGGGGTAGGAGGAGATAGGAGGGGTAGGAGGGGGTAGGGGGGGTAGGAGGGGTAGGAGCGGCAGGAGGGGGTAGGAGGGGGTAGGAGGGGTGGGTAGGAGGGGGTAGGAGGGGTAGGAGGGGGTAGGAGGGGTAGGAGGGGTAGGAGGGGGTAGGAGGGGTAGGAGGGGGTAGGAGCGGTAGGAGGGGTAGGAGGGGGTAGGAGGGGTAGGAGGGGGTAGGAGGGGGTAGGAGGGGTAGGAGGGGGTAGGAGGGGGTAGGAGGGGTAGGAGGGGTGGGTAGGAGGAGTAGGAGGGGGTAGGAGGGGGTAGGAGGGGGTAGGAGGGGTAGGAGGGGTAGGAGGGGGTAGGAGGGGTAGGAGGGGGTAGGAGGGGGTAGGAGGGGTAGGAGGGGGTAGGAGGGGTAGGAGGGGTAGGAGGGGGTAGGAGGGGTAGGAGGGGTAGGAGGGGGTAGAGGTAGCGTGACTGACTGCAGGTTGTCGCTGTGGGCCGCGGTGGCGTCGGAGTAGCCCTTCAGGACCTTCTGGAAGTCCTCCAGATCCTCCTCAGCCACCGTCACCTGCCTTTGGACCAGCAGGAGGTTCTGCCAGCAGAGGAACACACAAACACACACACACACACAAACATTACAAACACAACACACACACAAACATTACAAACACAACACACACACACACTCTATTTTCACAGTATTTCACAATCTATTTCTCGGAGAGTGAGTGTGTTTGTGTCAGAAAGAATTTGCATTGAGGAAGACGTGTTTCATTCACATCAAAGGCGTGTGTGCATTGTCCTCTCAGGCAAACAGTCCAGACAGTGTGTGTGAAGGAACCGTGATTCATATCTGTGTCATTGGTGCTATTTATATATTTAGTTCATTTTTCTGTGTTTTATTTTTAGCACCTACTACAATAGTTTGACATGACAGCTGAAAATAAGATATGTTCATAGCCGCTCAAAAGGCTTTACATGGAAGTTCATCCGGTGGAAAGGCATGACTTGTAAACCGGTTTTAGTACAAATATTTCTAAAAGTAGTTTGCGCGTATGTATGTATATATATAATATGTGAGCTACTCACTAAAATGGTTAAGATGGTTCAAATGTTTGACATTTACCTAGACCAAGCCTTATGGTGTGTTCACACAAACGCCTATTACATGAACACAATGCTGTACATGTGACTGCTCCTACACGACTATGTTGCCATGACACCTTAAAACTGCTGTCATACAGATATTACATGTCAGACGATTTTTACAAAAATTCTATTTGAAGCACATTTAATTGTATTTGTAATTTGTAATTCATGTATCAGAATTTCTTTCTTCATCTGTCTATCAATCGGTCTTCTGCATACTGATATTAGCTTAGGGCTGGGCAATAGTTCAATATTATTGCTATTGTCTTTGAATGGAATAGTATCATCATGAAGTAAAGATGAAGTTATCTTTATACCCACTTATCAAAATTTGTTAAATTAAATGAATACTTCAATGTAAGGATCCTCTGTTAGATTGTTCGACTGTAAGTATAGAATATTATTTTAAATGAATAAGGATATTGTGATAATCATCAATATCATGTGGAATTAACCATCATTATCATAATCATGGTTAATATAATCTTTTCCATATCGGGGGCAGAATCTGAACTAGCTTACCTTTTTAGGAGTTCCTGGGAAAATTATAAGAACTACTTACAGGACACTTTAGGTGCAACTCCTCAACTTAGGACAGAATCTAAAAGTCGTGAGTCAAGAATTGATTTGGCCTACGTGTGACTCTGTCTTTTATTTTTAGCCTTTCTTGACATAACTCCCAATTTTCACACTTTGTGGTGGAGAGAGGTTGGGGCAGGTAGGTGGTGCTCCAAGGAAGAAGGGTCCACACCCTGATGCACTATAACACCTCTAAGCACTGTTACGCCTCAGATACTGGTTGTGTAGAAAGCTGACTTATTTTGCTCACACCACCCAGTACTGCTTTTGTTCCGAACGTCTCCGCAGAGTTCTCTGCATAGCTCCGGTTTACCGAGTGCATTCCAGACGAGTTTTGGGTGGTCTCTAAACGCAACACAAACCATTCTGCACGGCGGGATGGAAAGCCCTACGCTATGCTGCATTGGAAATGAATCGGTTTCTCGTGTACTGCTACGCAACTGGTATGCAGAAGGTGTAATTCTTTGTCCCCCTTGGTTGGACTTCGAAAGGCTTGGAGTGCCGTGCATTTACCTAAGGCTGAGATACGCTTCAAACAACCAAGAAAAAGTGGCAAGCTTCAGGGACGCAGGAAGTCATATGAAGGGGGGGTGCTGACTACTGAATTGTTGAGCGGGGGTGGGGGGGGTGCAAACGATTGTTGACGGGGGGGGGGGGGGGGGGGGGGGATAATAAACGCTCCTATAACGCGCAGCGTGATGCGCACGTTATAAGAGCGGCGGCGCTGGGTGCTGTATGTAATCGAATGACGGAGAAAAAAAATAAAAAAACGCGGCATTGCCTGAGTTCAAGTGTTGTAGTTGCGTCTGTTGTCCACTAGGGGGGTGCTGCAGCACCCGGAGCACCCCACTTCCTGCGTCCCTGGCAAGCTTGAGACCATGGATCTTGGTCTGCACAGATGGCATCAGGCTTCGATCGCTGCAGTGTGTGCAGGGTACTCAGCCAGACTAGTCCAGGTTCCCCCACTGGCTGTTAATTGGTCATCAGTACCACGTGAGCGGTTGTGTCTCGTCTTACCGCCACAGTGACATTAAAAAAACAGCCCTCACATCACCATAGTGCACAGAACACAGTTATGGAGTTAGATTCATGCCAAAACCCCGCACACACGCAAAACGTGTTTTGCTCACGCATAACGTGTTTTGCTCACGCATAACGATTCACACGCACACAAAACGTGTTTTACTCACGCAAAATGATTCACACACACGCTCAGTGTGGTTTGCAAATACAAAACATCATTCACAAACTAAAGCATTTTGCTTCAGAAACAAATACAGTATGTTTTACACAAAGTACAAAAAAAAATCCTTCAAGCACACAAAACAATTCTACAAGTACGGAACACGAAAGCTGCGCGTGGATCGGAATGCATTTGCGCACGGATCGGATTGCATTTGCGTGAGGAACAGCAAGGCGGAAAATTAGTGCCAAAAGTCACGTGACGAATAAATGTCCTGTTATTCACACTACACAACAGCAGGTGGCGGTGTTGAGTCAGTTTAAGGCCGCCAGGACGATCTTTTTTCTCCCCAAAATCTTTATCTGATGCCAAAACAGAGTGGCGACACTTCCATTGGACTCACCTGTTGGCCGCTCATTTGGTCAATTTAATCTCCCAAACTAGCTTTTCTCCGTGTCGTACGATTCCGTGACAAAGGGGCGGCAAGTCGCATAGTATGGAGTTGAATCCACACACGTTTGGCCGGCATCAAATAAAGATTTTGGGGAGAAAAAAGATCGTCCTGGCGGCCTTAAACTGACTCAACACCGCCACCTGCTGTTGTGTAGTGTGAATAACAGGACATTTATTTGTCACGTGACTTTTGGCACTAATTTTCCGCCTTGCTGTTCCTCACGCAAATGCAATCCGATCCGTGCGCAAATGCATTCCGATCCACGCGCAGCTTTCGTGTTCCGTACTTGTAGAATTGTTTTGTGTACTTGAAGGATTTTTTTTTGTACTTTGTGTAAAACATACTGTATTTGTTTCTGAAGCAAAATGCTTTAGTTTGTGAATGATGTTTTGTATTTGCAAACCACACTGAGCGTGTGTGTGAATCATTTTGCGTGAGTAAAACACGTTTTGTGTGCGTGTGAATCGTTATGTGTGAGCAAAACACGTTTTGCGTGTGTGCGGGGTTTTGGCATGAATCTAACTCCATACACAGTCACTGTGTTTGCTGTGACAGACAGACACACGCACACGCACACGCACACACACACACACACACACACACACACACACTCACAGATTTGTACGTGCCGGCCAATGAGTCTTCTTTTAGTGGCTCCAACTTGGGACTCTGAAAGGTAAAGCGAAACAGTGTTTATTGTCATTCATCTCAATGGAGGAGAATGACAAAGAAAACGAGGATTCATCAAGATCATATTTCATAAAGCACCAGAAACGAATGGCTGTGATTCCCAAAAATAGATGGATCAAAGGAAGCCTCTGTGGTTAGAAGGCAGCAATGAGCCCACAGATCAGCCTTGGACGGCTGGATCCGTGCAAGGCGGGAGAGCGAGGTTACAGCCATCGCCGTCGCGTACGTCTACGGGTCGGCGGGCTCCCGGCGCCCACTGGCCCCGGCGGGCCCCAGTGCCGTGACGGGAGCGGCTCTAGTCATGTCACGACGTGCCGAACCACGGAGCGCTTTGAACACAACCTCAATGAATACATGAATGATTGATCCGGAACGAGAGCCAAGACAGGGTGGGTGTTGCAGATGCTCTGCGCTTTGAGAGGAAGTGGGGGAAATGAAAGCGTTTGATATGCTAAAATTGTGTCTAAAATTGATATGACAATAACGGCCCCCAGTTTTATTTTGGTGCAGAAGCATAACCCCCAGCTGAACCCAAGACGCATGACTTGCTTGTGAATGTTGGCGGAAGAACAGAATGTTACGAGTTATGGCGAGGTTGACGATAAGGGTAACTACACTGAAGTAGTGCTTGAGGATGATTTATGGCTGTAGAAGGAAGGCCTACTCACTGTCTGGTAATGCTCAATGAGATGAGGTCAGCTTATCTAGGACAGCAGCAGGAGAACATTTAATCATCTGAATTAAAGCCACTGCCTTACCACGACATTTAGAGACAAAAAGGGCCAGAAGGCCAATGTTCTGCCTGAGCTTCATATTGGAGGGTCCACTGTTGAATACTAATTATAAAGCCATCATATTTTCAGTCAGTAACCTATCCAACCTGATCATTCATCGTCAACAAATTGACCTTCAGGGTAAACTCAGAGCTCCCAAACTAAAGTATTCATCAAGAATTCAATTATATCAACCAAAAATTATATCTGAGAGAAGACATGTCGAAAATAGTCCAGGAGGCTAGGAGCATAGAGCAAGAGGCTTTAGGCAATGGCTTCTGGGATATTTTTGGACAGAAATAAACCAGTAGAAAGTGAAGGGGGAGGCACAGGGGAATAGAGAGCATCTGTGGCACGACATCGATCAAAACAGTTGGAGGATGGAGGGAGAAATGTGTCGGCAGAAAATAGGGCAGGATTGGCTATGGGGTGACGGTGGGAGAGGCTGCTATTTTGGCTCGGGTACTATGGATGTCGTTCACCAAAATAAGGCTGTCACACTCGAGAGTACGCGCAGCCAACACAGATGTAGAAGGAACGGAGTGTGACTGCAATCAATCACGGAGCAAAAAGTCGCAATAGAGAAAAAGCCACCAAGTTTATAGAAGCTAGATGAGAGAGGGAAGGCTGCTGGTGGTGTCTCTGCCGTGGCGGAGGAATGGCCGGATGGAGCACTAATACTGGGGAAGTGGAGTTTGGGAAGAGATTTCCTCCGTCTGCTTGGCCCATCTGCATCATCTCGTCAGATGGCTAATGTTTTCCTCAGCGGCTTTGAGCGACTGTCAACACTCAGCCCAAAGAAAGTTTTGTGGCCCAAAGAAAAACAAATAATAGAAACAAAATAATGAAATGACCGTCGCCATGAATAATCTTCCAGCCGAGGAACGGAAACACCAGCGTAGCCAACCTGATATCCGTTGCGCTTTTATTAGAGCGTGAAATGTGGCCGCAGATTAAACATGACAACATAAGACTCCATCATAGCCACAACACCGCAAGATGTTTGTTGTTCAGATGAAAAAGGGCCCCAACATGTCATATCAAACACTGTGTTCGTAATTGATAATGCCTTTACGTGAATCCAAAAAGGCCCGGGAGCAAGGCACAGCAACTACCTAGCTACAAGAGGTAAAATGTCAATCCTGAACGGTTTTATGTCTCTGAACATAGACACACACAGGCAGAGAAAGAGAGAGAGAGAGAGAGAGAGAGAGAGAGAGAGAGAGAGAGAGAGAGAGAGAGAGAGAGAGACAGAGAGACAGAGAGACAGACAGACAAAAAACCTTTTTACACTGCCAAATATGCCTGTCAATGTGTCTTATGCACGCCTTTTTCCCAGCATGGTCCGCATGTTTACACTGAGCGCGGTAATATACCGGCCTGAGTTCGCACCCAAAGTTACCCTCTCGGACCCTACACATATTTGCGGTTACATTTGAATGTAAATGCGATTAAACGGCTCCGTAGTTCCAGGGGTGGTACTTGGGTAGAGGTGTTGCTGACAACGCACAGAGACAACGCAGCGACGCAGCGATATCAACGTGAGTAGTTCTAACTGGAGAGACCCGCGAATTGCTGATCACGTGAGAGAAGGAGATGCAGTCACATTTAAAGAAGACGGGGGAAGATGGTGCGATCTAAGAGAAAGACGCAGATGAACGTTCCTTACGAGGCTTTTGTCGGGATAAAAAAAAAGTTGTCAGCAAAATAAAGAATATGTTGGCGTTTATGTAAACATTTGTAGCATGCAAGTTATTCTAAAGAGGACTACTCTCCTTCTCCATTGAACCAAGAAAGTCGGCTCCATGACGACGGGGGACAGTGACATTTAAAAAGTGTAAAAATGAGAGAGAGAGAGAGAGAGAGAGAGAGAGAGAGAGAGAGAGAGAGAGAGAGAGAGAGAGAGCGAGAGAGAGAGCGCAATGGAGCAATAGAGCAAGAGAGCGAGAGAGTCATGTCTGTGTTAAAGCATATGGAAGGATATTGCCTTGCAGAACACACAGAATGGTTTTAAATTGCTTTGATATTGCATTTATGGCCCCCAGGGTCAGCCGACTAAAAATATTAAATATTTTATATATATATAAATAAATATAGCCCTATATGGAAAGAAGAGGTCAGCTAAAATATATTGATAACAAAGTTAAATAAAATGTGAACATTATGAGTTATTTTCTTTTGGATTTACTACTTTTGAGTTACTATGTCCGGTTATTGTCAAAGTTTAAAGTCTTAGATGTTCATTCCCCATCCATAAAACGCAGAATGGAGCAGCATATTCATGAGAGCAGGCTTTCATGTGGATCCAAACAGGATTATCTGCACAAATATCAGTAGAAGATGTGGCCAGTGCTTCTGTTGAGCCTTTATGAGGCTGTGGGTCTTTCCAATGCATCAATATTCATAATTATGATATGCTCGCATACAAAACAAGATATAGACCAGCAAATATTAAATACTTATAGTGCAACTATATACATTAGGGAATGAGATGTGCATCTATTATCTAACAATGATGCAATGTGATGACGAAACTACAAGAAAGAAATGAAAATCATAAGAAATCATGTTCCTGGATGTGGGGATCTGTAAGCGTGTAATTGGCTCCCTTTAGTAGCTCGCATCAGATTCAAGATGATGGTACTGGCATACAAGGCAGTCGATGGAACTGCCCCTGCCTACCTCCAAGCATTGGTAAAGCCACACACCCCAGCTCGATCCCTCCGCTCAACTACCTCAGCTGGACGTCTGGTGCCGCCATCGCTAAGAGCAAGCAAAGGTCGATCAACAAAGTCACAAGTTTTCTCTGTTTTGAGACCTCAGTGGTGGAACGAGCTCCCCGCCGATGTCAGGACCGCAGAGTCGCTCACCAGCTTCCGCAAAAGACTCAAATCTCACCTGTTCAGGGTTCACCTCGACCCTGCATAGCTACCCAGCCCCTTCCGGCCACCATTGTACGTCCTGGCACTTAATGTACGCACTTCTTGTACACACTTCATCTACATTGCAATTATTCATGGTACTTAATTGTGTAACATCTGCAGTAGCTGCAAGCATTGCTGTACATGGGGAATGGGTTAGCCTAGCGATTGTAGGTACTTGCACTTTATGAACATCTACTGTACTGACAGCGATATATTGTTTCACTTCTTAAGTCGCTTTGGATAAAAGCGTCTGCTAAATGCCCTAAATGTAAGTGATCCGAATCTGGACGACTGCTCTGCTCTTCCTTTTTGTCATGGCATGGTAATGCTGCTTATAATCATCATGAATCCATACATTTATGAAATTTAGTCATGTCACTTATGGCCCATGATTGCATATAGTCAACAGAAGTCACATGATGGCTTATTCGTGACGGATTTGTGACGTTGATTAACTGCTCCACATTACTGGTTCAAGTAGGGAGAACGGTGCATTCAGGCAGGGGAAAATAATGTAAACGGCACCATAACGCAAACACACTACAAATGTGTTGCCCTGGCCATTAAATAGTTTATT
>NC_082394.1:12561668-12571668 GCF_031168955.1 Gadus macrocephalus
GTTTTGCTTCAAACCAATACAAATGATAGAACTCTAGTGATAGTCAGCTATCTGCCAGATTGTTGTTGTGCGATTCAATAAATAATGCATCCATTTTTATTCTGAGTGGGCCCAGTATTAAGGGCCTCTGTCCTATTTCAGTTTTTTTCTTTTACTGACCTCTTACTTAAATGCCAAAATAACTCCTGAGAAATAGGACAGGAGAGTGGCCATACATTGTGTTGTTTGATAGTGTTCTCAGGATACCTGACAATCTGCTTGAGTCATGGCAGGGATGTTGATGCTTAAACACAGTGGGATTTGGAGGACGATAAGGTAAATTGTTTTGAAAGTCAAGACTTAAAATGTCAAGCATCTCATTTGCATGCTTAAATTACTGTTTGTGTTAAAGAAGAAAAGAACTACAGTGGAGATTGGATTTATCTGTTGAGGGAGTGAGAGGAGGGGGGACAGGGAGAGAGACAGAGCGAAAGAGACGGACAGAGAGAGAGAGAGAGAGAGAGAGAGAGAGAGAGAGAGAGAGAGAGAGAGAGAGGGAGAGATTAAATCAACACTGACTCACTCACCTGAGAGTTTCTCAGTGTCAAGGTTGCTGCAGAACAGAGCAAAGAAAATGGAGGTTAATAAAGCTAGAAATAAAGTTCACCAATCTGCTGGCCTTCTCACACACTGAGTTGGATAAATGAACTGCTTAAAATATTAAAATGCTCTGTTATGGATTGGTCATGATACATTATAAACTAAAAATGTGTGGTGGGTTCATAAAATGAGCCACCCAGAATTGAAGATAAAATAAAAATAGCAGAGTTGTATTCAGGCTAAATGGGTGGTAATCAGCATCCTTCAAATGTACACCGACCCAAATGTACACCGATATTTTTTCATCTCAAACAATCGATATTCTGTCACTCTAACGGAAGTGCTGATATGAATAACAAAAGATGCTGCTTGGGAGAAAACAATTTCATCTTATCACAGAAACATCATCCCATCTTTCCATTTTATCAGCCTTGCCCTCATATCCATTTGGTTTATGCTGTGAATGTCGAGCATAGTAAAATACAAAAAAAAAAAAAAAAAAAAAAAAAAGTAAAATACATTTGATATATTGTGTGTCCACAAGCCTCAGACCATAAAGCAGGTGGACTCATTACAGTTTCACATAAACCATTGATGACAAATAATAATTCCTTTTTGTTGTGTGTAGTGAATGTTTGGCAATTATTTTACAGTGGTTGAAATCAACACCATAGCCTGGCCTGCATGGACTTGATTGTTCTGAAATTATACATTAACAGGGACTTTGTTTGATTGCCCAGCAACATGTGGGAGGATTTTAAGCACTCAATGAAGTATCTTGATTTCCATGGCCAGGGAAAGATAAATAAATAAATCCTAAATTAAGGAATTGACTTGAAGTCGCCCTTTGAGTGGGCAGCCTTCAGTATTCCGTACAGTAATCAGTATAAGACACCCTTTGCTCTTTCTTCTTTGCTTTGCAGCCATCTGTCTCCTTTGATTAAATTACATTACATGCACTTGTGCAGAGGAAGGAAAAGCATATCAACAAATAGCACAAAAATACCCATTTTGTAAATGTCCTGTCCTTCTGCACTGCCTGTACCCAAATAGTCATGTCTTAAGTTGTATTAATAAAGTTGTATCTATGTGTACATCAAGGTTGGTACTCCAACCATCATACATTTATTTGAATGTGCATGTGATCAAGAGCGAGCAACGAGGCCTACTCGTTCTGTCGTCCATCGATGGAGCGGAAGAGCTCCTGGAGCTCCTCGGTGGTTAGGATGCTGTCTGCAAAGTAGGTGTTGAACTCCTCAAACGTCAGCTTGCCGTCGTCTGGGAGAGAAACGCAGATTGTGCATCAAGGCTGAGATCAACAGTTGAGGAAGAGGAAAAATCAATGTTTTCTTTAGAAACGTCCAATCTGTCACTGAGGAAAATATATGTAGGACTTTAAAGCGTCATCACAGCTGCGCCAGATTGTTCCCCCTCCCCCTCCTTGCAAAATAAATATATGAACAGTTTGTTGGACAACTTATTCAATAATCTTGAGTGGACATTCTCAGCAATGGTGGCCGTGAACCTCGTGCATACCAGTTGAGATAGTCCAAGGAATGTAGTGAACTCAACCAAAAAACAAAATACTCCTGTTTCTGAACAATTTCTAAAGGTTTGATCATTTCTTTAAATTCAATAAAATACCAATGAGAAAGACAGGACTTAGCAACATAGTAGTGGTAGCTACTACTCATTGCTGGTAAACATAAATCAACATCGCCTAACCAGCACAAAAAGATCTCAAACTAAATGTATGATCTCATCAAATATTTTGTCATTTTGTATCCAGGTCTTCAGTTGGGTTGGGCTGATTCATTATCTAGCAGCCGGCCCATTAAACATAGAAAATAGTTAGACTGCCATTAAATGAAGTGGATCCTAGAACGATGGCAAGATTTCTGATGGGTGGTTTTGTCCAGATGCAAAAATATTCAACCCAAAATAATTAACAAATTAATTACTTTAGCCAAAAAAAAAGACAAACAGCTAACAGCAACTTAGCTGGATAGCTATTTATCCGGCTAAAACAGCTATGACAATAACAATTTTATCAACAAAAAACGTTTACACCATTAAACCAAATGTCCAAATGTCTAATATCAAAACAACAAGGTGAGAATACAAAAGGGACAAAAAAAATCTCAAGGACAAGTCTGAAGTCTGCAACCATATGGTTTGCCGTTACCTCGACGACAGCAGAATGCGTAATGTGGCTGGGCGAGAGTGCATGCAAGACACCCTCATCCTACACGCCTGTTTCGTCTGAACACAGACTGTTGTTTTGGGAGGTTTCTATGAAATGATAACGAAAATGTACAGGCAATTAATATAACATATCCCCTAAGACATTAACATAAAGACGTTTTAAATAAGAGCCTATTTGTAAGATCTGTCCAAAAGATGATCTTGATTGTTGCTTATTTTCCTATTTGCTAAAGAAGTGACGGTGACTACTCTTGTACTGTTGCCTTGGTTTTCTTTGATGAACAGGACATACAGTGCTCAGATAATTCCTAGCACACACAGTGCATGGATCAATACACCTGGTTATGTTCAGTCCCTTCCCATACCTTAAGGGCTATTTTTGATCTTCTTCTTCTCATGCTTCATATTGTTGCTATATTTTAATGATTGTGGACTTCTTGATGACATTCTCACCCTTCCTTCCACCTCCCTCACTAATAAAACACAATGGCTGAACCACTAAAACACATGAACACATACTGCGATCGAGTGAGGGGGCTCCTTTGTCTCTTTCCAAAACGATATCCAGAACAGTCAATCATTGACCGCATTGAATGATTGACAGGTGTGTTTTTTATTCTTTACACTTGCTGTGGGGAGATGTAGGGTCAGCAGCGCTCATAGAGCAAGCACCTCACCAAGAGTAGTTGGGGTTAGAAGATCACCTGTCAACAAATTAAATCACCACATGATCATTTGTTTAAAAATACAACAGCCCCAGTTATGTCAGAGGCTGTTACCTCGGACTGACATGCTATCTGAACACATTGGTGACAGCTATGTTGCCTGCGTCCTACGCCCTTTCCCTCTCGTGCTGAAAAGTAATCCGATCGCCATGTGTCATCTACTAGCCAGGGTTTTCCTGAGGATGGGGAACATTCTGTTCCTATCACACTGTACGACAGCAAGACAAAGATGTCTCTTTACTTCAAAGTCCTATTTATTTATACACTTTAACGCATAACTAGGATTTAGTGAGTCAATCTTAACGTAGGCCGTCTCGATACCGGCTGTAATCCAACCCTCACTAGTCTGTGTAACATTGGTAAACATTGGTGAACAACTGTTTCTTTGTAATAATTCATTATTGTTGGATAAACACAATTTTAAAAACGACGATGAGAAAACGCACGTTTCTTAGTCTGATCATTATTTCTCAAGGACTTCAAGAATCCATGTGACAAAAACCTTTGCAACCTTGTTCTCTCCAAAAGCAAATCGGAATGGAGCAGCGACAGCAATCAGGGCTCTGCGCTAAACAGACAAACAGACAAACGTGAGAGCCAGGCTGAGCTAATTAAGTCACTCAAGGGGTCAGAATAAACTAGGATGGTGATTTAATGAGCCCTGAAGGAACCAACTAAGTAGGACACAAAGTAGGCCAGGGTCCGATCCCCCCCGAAGGTCAGCTCTTCTTCTGCTCCCGACGAGCCTTCCCTCTGCTAAGTGCTTTATAAACTCAGACAGGACGTCGTACGTATGGGCTTCAGACAACTCACCAGAGAGCGGGGAAAGAGCAACTTCTGGCCTTCTTGGGCACTGTGTAAAAGGCCCAGACGCTGTGAACCCCTCCTCAGCGCTACGACTGACGCTGTTGGTATTCTTAGCATCAGTGCTCCACTTCAACTGTGTTCCAGAGAGCCATCTGTAAAGGGCCCCGTTCAGCCTCCAGACCATAAATAAGCCTGTTTAATGCTTTAAAAAAAGACCTGGTCCCACCAGCGCTAGGGTGCTTTCTCCCCACCGAGAGGATCCATACATCCTCCGTCTTTGAGCATCATAGTGACGCAGTTGTTAACAATAAAAGACACATTCGTTAAAAAACCCTCTTAAAAAAGCATAACGATGACCTACATACCGCGGGTCTGCATGCACACATACACACACACACACCGTAGAATATGGCAGGAAGTTACCTACAAACTTAGATTTGCTACATTAATCCAGAAACAGGAAAAATGAAAAATGGAGAAAAACTCCCATATGCAAACATATACCCTATTCTTCCTATTTTATGTAGCATGATATGTAATTTATCTTTCCTACCAAGCAATTTTCACCGGAGCTTCACTCTCATTCAAGAGCTGCTAAAACCGTTTTCACTGGTAGCAAGCATAGCGCACAAGATGTTAAGAATCAGCAATTTATATTTCGAATGGATTTTGCCCTAGGCCAATGGAACCTGCAATCTCCCCAAAATATTTCTGGTATGTGGTTAAGGGCTGTCAGTGGGTAACTGCTGTGGATTAGGGAGCCCAGTCCATTCTGCAGCGGTTAACTGCTGATGCCCAGTCTGGCCAGATTGATTGTGACGTCTCATTATTCCCTAAGAGATTGGACTGGATAATGGAGTTTTAGTGTTTTTTAAGCCTCAGCACCAACAAAGGTGATGAGTCAGGCCCGGCTTCTCACACAAGTGGCGGGGGGGAAAGACAACAAACCTTTTCACAGAGGCAGCGTCGTCGCACAACCACAGGTGTCACTCATAACACTAACTATGCTGTAACAGGGCACGGGTAGTAATCATGTTTCTGGAGGCGGGGATCGTTCAGGTCATTATTGGCTATTAACAGCAAATACAAACATGTCAGCAGTAATTAAGTGTAAAAACAAAGGGTCTTTAAAAGGTTTCAAATTAACACTGTGTAGAATGGATAGCGGTAAAATGTGATCATTCAATTATTCTGAAAATGTAATACACTTACGCAAAATAATTATCTTGGGTAGAATGTCTATGGGCAATATCTCTGCCACTATATTTAAATGCACTACCTGGTGCCATCAATCAGATGTTCAGAAATATATCTACAGAAATAAATACCAGGCAAATAAAACTTCTAAACAATCTAAAACTTGAAACAAATACTTAAATCTAACTACCGTAGATTTATGTACATTTTTTTCCGTTCTTCTCTTGCACAATTCATTGCTTTATAATTGCACACTGATGCAATACATTCGGGATCCACTTCAATGCGTTTTTCATCAAAACCTGAGGATAGCTCGGTGCAGTCTCCCCCCAGAGGTTCTGCTATTACATCGTAGGACTGCTGGATCCTGGATAAGGGCACGCTAGGCCTACTTAAAGGAGACCCGGGCGACACCTGTGTCTTCTCTACCATGAGCTGGCCTTTGTGAAAAGCATGGATTGGTTGGAGTTTGAAAAACATTCTAATCTCTAATCGAATGGGAAAATCAAGAACTATCAATCGTCGTCATAAAACGTGGAATAAATAATTGATAGCCGTTTGTTTCGTTTATTTAAAATTGAAGAGAATCAGCAAAATACGATCCGTCCATGGATTTTAAACAGGCAATCTTGAAGATCTACGCTTCATTGTCTTTTAATTCTCTATGGTGAAAGAAGGCAATACACTACTGCACACACAAGTGATTTGAAGAGCGAGTCTGTCGCCACCATACCCTCTGGGTTGAAAGAAACTCTGCTGGCTGAGGGAAAACGCGTCACTGACTATGTGCTGCTTGGGCTTTGAATGCATGGCACGAGCGTCGCCACTGACACCCAGTATGTAACAATCATTACACTTCAAATGTAAGTGCTTTCATCAGTAAGCCACAGGCTTGATTACCGTTGTGTTACCTCATTCGGCAATAGAGAGTGGCTTAACTGATATTTATTGACACATAGATCCTTTGACATCTTCTAGATAGCCACTTTAGAGATTGTATTTGGTGATCAGTCGGCCATGCAGGAGCTTACACAGGTACCAGCGTATCAGCATTGATTTTAATACACATGTGAGAATGCATGGTATACACACTTTCCAACAGAGTTGGTCCACATACCCAAAATACAGCTACCAGGTCGACATGTGTAGCTGACTATAGCTACAAATGGCATTAATCAATCACAGGGTTCAATTTCATTTACTATTACTCTAATCAATACAGAACAAATGCTCAATATCAAAATGAAGTCAAACATGTGTTCATTGATATTAAACCCATTTAACATCTTATCGTTGTAATGGAACACACACAACAGTCACAACCACAGCCGCTGTTGTTTTACCCGAAAGATGCTCTCAGATGTGAGCCACATTACGCTAATGCAGATCCCTCCATGGCAGTCTACACCCAGTCATCTGTGTCCAACACTGACAGGGAGAGGTGGGTTATGTCTTGTCCTACTCTCTCCCTTAGCATTTTAATTGGGTGGAGAAACTTGGTGGAGCATAAACAGACAGAAGTACCCCCCCCCCCCCCCCCCCACCCCCCCACCCCCACACACACACACAAACATACACATCACCAGCACCTAATTTGCCACCACTATCAGCCAGTGTATTATGTTGTTTACTTACCATTTTTGTCTGCACGGCGGAAAATCTGGGAAAGGAAAACAGAATAGAAAAGGAAAGAGAGGAAATGTTGGTTATTGCTTCCTGCTGAGCGCCAATAAAGGCCTCAACAGTGCACACAATTAGCATTCATGACAATGAATCTAAAAGACGGCCATAAGGATCTCTCTCTCTTGCTCGCTCTCTCTCTCTCATTACATTACACTTTATTTAAATTCACTACCTGGTACAGAAATATATCTGCAGAAATACATAGCAGACTAATAAAAACATATTTAAATCAAACCATCCTGATTTATGTATCTTTGGGTTCATTTGATTTTAGAATTCACTGCTTTATAATTACAAACTGATGCACTTCATTTGGGATACACTAGCATATGTTTTTCATAAAAAACTGATGATAGAAACCTCATTCAAATTTTCCAAGCTATGGTGTAGGAAAAAGTAAAAAAGTATATCCACCACAGCCACAGCTCCAAATAAACAAAGACTATCTCATCTCTATCAAATGTCCTCTACCTGACTCCATTCAGTCATCATGATTCATCATGAACAATAGATCGGTGATTCAGATTTTATGAAAATGGGGGATTGAACCTGTCTGGAGCCCATTAATACAGATTCAGCACACGATCGGGGAAACTCAGACAACAACATTTCGGTGCTTCTCCTGCCTCACTCTTTGTGATTGTTCGTTGTTAGAGAGAGGTCAAAACAAACAGGCCTGGCAGTTCTGACCTTATGGTTATTAATAACTGTACACGTTGCCCTCAGGTATTAGTTTCCATCCGTCAACAAGGTAAGCATCTCCAACCTTCCTGCTCTTTTGTCTTTCAATGTCTTTGGGCTTGGCACATTCTGTCGTGACAGCGGCCATTTTATTATTGTGCCCAAAGTCACACACACACGCACTCACAATGATCTATTTTTTTACCTATTAACAAGACATTCTACAATAACAGCCCTATTATTTTACAGTATGACTCAGAAATGGTTAACAATGCCAGTAGCAGCACACCACACATACTCGGAAAAACACACACAGACACAGTTTCCCTCCTTCAAGTCATTAGGCATTCAACTTCTGTGTTGTAGCAAATGTCGTGAGTCAAAATTTGTTTTGGTTGAACATCTCTGTGTCACTTGTTGGATTTCGTGGGTTAATTTAGCTGATAATGCACAGTTTAGCGAGTCTTGAGGAGGAAGGTCATGAGCTACTTGCTAGTGTGCTATGGTGTTGATGGTGCGATGGCAGCTGGTAGTGGTAGGACAGTAGGCGCTGTTAAAGCCTTATAAACACACCACCACAAGCTTGGCTTTGCCTTTGTCATAGTTTAACAAATTGGTAGAAAAAGTGCTAATATTTATATCATGTTGCTATCTGCTGGGTGCTTATTTGTAGGGTATTTTTAATTAAATGTTGTTAAAAACATTTAATTAAAGGAGAGATCATTAGTATGAGCGCGAGCGAGCGAGAGAGAGAGAGAGAGAGAGAGAGAGAGAGAGAGAGAGAGAGAGAGAGAGAGAGAGAGAGAGAGAGAGAGAGAGAGAGAGAGAGAGAGAGAGAGAGAGAGAGAGAGAGAGAGAGAGAGAGAGAGAGAAACAACAGGAGAAAGAGAAGGAGAAAGAGATGAATAGAGCGAAAGATGAGAAAGAGCAAAGGAACAAGATAGAGAAAGGAATGTAGAGAAATATAACTATTGGATTAAGATAAGATAAAGAGAGATGCCCTAAAGAAATCCAACATAAACGGCGAGAAACAACATAAAGCTAAGTGGGCAGATAGTCTGTTTGGACAGAGCCTCCCAGCACAGAGCCACACGATGCACAACCCAAGATAAAAGGACACCACCAAGTTAATTGCTGGATAGCCTTGAGGAGGGCATGTTCCAGCCACTGCATCACACCTCTATGATGTACTGTAAGCTCTGGGCGCTTCCACTTTCTCTCTGTGTATGTCCATTCAGTATTAATTATTTTTGTCATTGAGTTTTACATTACAGCTATTCACATAAAGCTAGCAAATAAAATGAGCCAACATTCACATATTGATGCAAACAAAAACCGAAGTACAATGTTTACTTTTGCTGCCATTTAGTATACTATTATTACAACTATATATAAGAGTTGCTTTGCAAGGCATTATGGTAATTGTTAGTATCCAGGGACTTTGGCTGTTTAAAATAGATATCTTTATCTGTTTATATGTTCTTTATCAGTTCTAACGGGTGTCTAGACTAGATCCATGGAGGGAAATGCATTACATACTGTGGTGTTGAAATATTATCAAAGAGAGATTGTCCAGGGATGCATGAGTTTGATCCACTTTTGAGTTCCACACAGTTCTAAAGCTATGCTCAATTAGCGACTCCCACCGTCATGAATACAGAAATGTGGTAACAAAGAAAGTACTTCCATCAAAATCAATCTATTTAGTTTAACATAATGAAAGATAACTACATACATTTTGAGAACAATGCACTTTTTATTATATTAATTATATTCAGATATATATATTTATTATATTCAGCAATATATTATTGCTGAAAAAAGTTAGAAAAATATAAATAAAACCCCAACTAAGGCCATCAGAACCAGGGCATATGTGTGAGTGTAATGTCTCTAGATGTGTGTTCACACACACACACACACACACACACACACACACACACACACACACACACACACACACACACACACACACACACACACACACAAACTAAGGAAAGCTACAGAGTGAGAGAGAGAGAAAAAGAGGATGAGAGAGAGAGACAGACATACACACAAACACATACAATCTCACAACACAAACACGGTCAGGTTTTGTTTCTTGGCAATGGCATCAGGTTTTT
>NC_082394.1:12574168-12671066 GCF_031168955.1 Gadus macrocephalus
AAAAACAAAAAACTATTAGGTTACCCTAATAAGTACAACTTTATTTGCAGTTGAGGAGCTGGCCAACGCCTTGGGGGAGGCAATCAGTAGCGGCGAGAAAGAAGAGGCAGCCAGACTTTCTCAAATGTTGTCAGAACTCGCAGTCGCTGTGAAAGTCAACGTCGACAATCGAGCCTACCCAAGTGACTCCATCAAGTACGTTTGTCAAGCTCTGGTGGAACCAGAATAAAATCCCAACATGAATCAAAATTTATTATACACTCTACATGTTTTGTGTTTATATGTTACCTTATGTTTATCAATGGATTCTACATTTACTACTCTCCCTTCTAAGGTTAAAGGTCGGAGTTGAGGATGGCCAGTCAGAAATGGGCATCCCTGTGAGTGTTGAAGTCTCCACAAACATGACCATAGCAGAGCTAAAGGACCAGGTAACACCAAGTTGGCATGGCAACAAACAATTCATGTAGAGATTAGCGCATGCCAAATCACTTTGTCAGTATTATCAATCAAAACGGTATTTTACATACATTACAAAACAACTGATTCAATCAGTTCAAAGTCTATTTTAAATCATCATCGTCATTTCAATCCACTGGCGCTCACTCTTCTGCATATATTTTCCCACTCACAGTTCAGTCAGGACTTCGGCTTAAACGCGACACTGCAGCGCTGGGTCATCGGCAAGCGTCTGGCAGGCGACGGCGAGACGCTGTATAGACACGGCATCCGCAAAAGTGGCGACCAGGCCTTCCTGTTCATCCGCTCCGACCATGCCGGGGCCCCACTGACCAGACACCTTCAGCAGCGCGAGGAAGAGCAGCAGCGCCTTGATAGTGGGTTTCCTTCTAACCCTTACGATATAATACGATGTGCTTATTGATTCAAAATACCATTCTGCGCGGTAATTGTAGGGATGTGTAGCGAGTGGATTATTTATAGCTTAATATTCAGCAAAGTAAAAGTATAACATACCCATGTAGCATCTGCACAATCTTCCCATTCCTACGTTTTAGTCCTCCGCCTATTACCGGTTTTACTTGAACATGCGTCATGTTACGGAAGTGAACGCTCCATGTGCCATCTCATTTTGTCTTCGTGTCTCAGTGGGAGGCTGGAAGCCACTCGACCATCCCTTTTGTTCTGTTATTTCATTAAAAACTTAAACATTGATCGTTTTCCATTTTGTGCGGGCAACAGGTGTGAAGTGATTGTACCTGACCACAAATTATCTTTCTAATAAACCCATTGAATAATTGTGTTGAAGGGATCGCAGAGACGGTCATTCTCATGCCCAGGGGGCTACAGGCGGGAGCTCCTCCTCCCATAGTGCGCCCCAAAGTGCCCCCCAAACCCGCCGTTGTTCCCAAGGTCAGAACAAAACCTTTTGTCATACATTCATAATATCCATAAACTAGTCACGGTTAATGTTAGCCGACGAAACACTTAATCACGTGTGTGTGTGTGTGTGTGTGTGTGTGTGTGTGTGTGTGTGTGTGTGTGTGTGTGTGTGTGTGTGTGTGTGTGTGTGTGTGTGTGTGTGTGTGTGTGTGTGTGTGTGTGTGTGTGTGTGTGTGTGTACACTATATGTGTATACTGTATGTGTTTGCAGCGGGGCTGGACCTGTAAGGTATGCACCTTCGTGAACAAGCCGACGCGTCCGGGATGTGAGATGTGCACTGAGGAGCGGCCTGTGGGCTACCAGGTTCCTGAGACCTACAAGCCAGACGAGGAGGAAATACAGCGCATGCATCAGGAGGAACAGGCCAACCAGATTTACACTGAGGTGAGGGACGTTAGTACAATTCATTGCAGTAAGGTGGACTTCTTTCACATTTAGCTTTTACTTAGGTGCATTTTTAGACAGGTGATTAACATTTTCAGGAGCATTTTTGACCTTATGATTGTCCTATGAAAAGAGATTGAATGTGATAGTCATCCAGACAGACACACAGAGACCGACACACAGAGACAGACACACAGACATACACAGAGACAGACACACACACATACACAGAGACAGACACACAGACACACACACATACATACACAGAGACAGACACACACACATACACAGAGACAGACACACACACGTACACACAGACACAGAGACAGACACAGACACACACACATTGTACGAGATTGTACTATACTTCGTACATCCGTCTGGCCTTCCTGCCTAGGTGTTGCAGGCCGAGGCTGTGCAGAGGGAGAGGAACTTCCTTGAGCTGCTGCAGACCGACGACCAGAGCATCGTTCCATGCGTCCAGGAGCTAGAATGTTTAGTCTGCATGTGCCCCGTGCTGCCAGGAGAGGGCGCCATACTCAGAGAGTGCCTGCACAGCTTCTGCAGGTCGGCAGGAATCTCAAAATACATAGATTGTGGTGTCCTCGAATACACCACATTCAACATTTGTTGTCCTCGGTTTTGCCTGGTTAAATCTGGAACGTCAGGCAAGGCCCATTGTGGACTGATTGCATAACAAACAAATAAACTTAAATGTAAGGTAAATTAAGGACAATTGTATTTAGCGTTAATTTATCTACTACTACATCTTATGAACTGGTATGGGTGGTCACAGTTCATATCAAGTCATATATGCAACCATATGTTGATGTTGCGTGTGTGTGTGTGTCTTTCATATCAGGGACTGTCTGAAAGGCACTATAGTGAACAGCCAGGATGCAGAGGTTTCCTGTCCCTTTGCAGACAACCAATATGACTGTGACAAAAAGCTGCAAGACAGAGAGATAAAAGCTGTGAGTGCAAGCCAAGAGGGGACCACAAGCCCATCAAACCACCCCCAGCAACAAAACCTTTCTCATAGCCTCCATCATCCACATATTGCAATTCAATCGTATTTCAATCATCAAAATAGCAATTGATAATTTTGAAGTGTAAGAAACCTTTGTAATTGTTGTTAAAATTACAAAGAATGACATCAGATGCAGGCATACAATTTCCAACTCGTGCAAACTTGTACCGCCTTCCCTCTTTTGTCTTGTTCCTCCGGACCGACAGCTCCTGACCGAGGAAGAGCACCAGCGCTTCCTGGACCTGAGGCTGAGCATCGCCGAGAGCCGCCAGAAGGACAGCTTCCACTGCCAGACGGCCAACTGTCAGGGCTGGTGTGTGTATGCGGACGAGGTCAACGAGTTCCCCTGTGATCTCTGCAAGGAGACCAACTGTATTCTCTGCAAGGCAAGCGCACAGCCCGTCCCCTTTCGCTGGTGTTGGGGCTTGGTGGTCCCATTACTTACTTCATTCATTCGTGCTTAAGGTGTTTGATTTGTGGATGGAGAGCTGTATTCAAAACATGACGTACACTTGCAGGCTATCCATAAGGACATGAACTGCAAGCAGTACCAGGACGACCTGCTTCTCCGGGCGGAAAACGACCTGGCTGCAAAGCAAACCAAGGAAATGTTAGAGGTGCTTTGAGTTTCAGAAATAACATTCATATTCACCAACCCAATGTATTAATGTATTCATCTTTTCTCTACGTTTGTTTAGTATGGTTTAGAATTAAATTGCTTTGGTATCCCCTGGCGGTGACCGAGAGAGCGACAGAAAGAGAGATGCTAAACAATGGAATAATCATGACCTCTAGTTCTGAGTATGCGACTTACTTGGTGTACTGTATGGGGTACTGTTTCACTCTTTCTAGGAAATGCTGAAGAGCGGAGAAGCCATGAAGTGTCCCGGATGTGATGTCAACATACAAAAGAAAAGTGGCTGTGATTGGCTCAGCTGCCTGATGTGTAAAACAGAGATCTGCTGGGTCACGAAGCAGGCTCGCTGGGGCCCAAATGTAAAATGCACTCTTCCACATATAAGCACAAACCCATTTGATAATATGCATACACCCTTGCACCATCACACGGTCATTTGAGACTGGGAAACAGTTTTACTATTGTTTTGACACATTGTGATTTCTAATAAATTCCACAGATCTAAACCCCCATGCAAATATGCTAAATCTGAGATTTTTTTAAGATAATACTACCACATTTCCACATTCCTCAAATCACATGTCTAGAAAACGCGAACCTGTACTTTTCCATGCTTACCAAATTACCACATTGGTTATGTTGTGTTTTTGAACTCTTTTTTTTGTGTGTTTGCAGGGTACTGGTGATATATCAGGTGGCTGTAAATGTCGTGTCAACAATGCGCTCTGCCACCCCAAGTGCCAAAACTGTCACTGAGACAAGTCCTACCGTACACACACACACACACACACACACACACACACACACACACACACACACACACACACACACACACACACACTCTAGGTCATTATTGAAGGACTTCTATCTATTTACATTGTCTGAAATGTAAAAATTTAATTACATTTTATTTGTATAGCCCTTAATCACCGGTAGAGTCCCAAAGGGCTTAACAGGGCATATATTTATGACAACTCCCTGACCCTAGCTCCCAAGAGGGCAAAATCTCCCTTAATGATCATGCAGGGATGATCAGGAGTGCAATGTGTGCCATAATTGACCTGCATACATGCATACATACAGGCAATACATTTTAAATCTGTGATCGGGTGCTGGCCGGTTAGCCATAATGAGAGTCCAGGCATCCAGTCGTAGTCACCGCAAAATGCTAGAACAGACCAAATACTGAATTACAAGGGGAAAAGCTCATACTGGAAATGTAGACAATCATGAAGGATTTGGGGACTGGTGTCTTTATACTTGTCTCTATACTACTTTTGTTTATATACTACTATTATTCTGTAATTGATTTTGGATTCCTTATTATTTTTGTGGACTAAATAAATGGGTAATATGTGGGTGGAAAGACACTCGGAAGAACTGGAAATCTCAATTCTTTGGGAAACATGTATTCCCACAACATTAAATAAACTTTTATATGACCATGATGAATCTCAAATGTATTTGATGGTTATTTTATCACTATTCTCCTCTACTGTGTTGGGGCTGGTACCTGCTTCAGATTAATGCAGATACACTATATGCAAAAATGGCCCCTGTTTAATCAGTAGGTGTGAATGGGATAAACAGGTTGTTCCCTCCACCCCATTCATCAATTTGTGTGAAGGGACCTGGCTCTTGTTTGGACGAGCTGGAAGATAAGTTATCGGCTGTACTTTTTACACAACTGATTATCTTGAGGTAAGTACAGGAACTCTAGACCTTGGTGCTATCATCAACTTCTATTATTAGACTCAAGGTCCATTTTAAAAGACATACAATTCAAAAAATAGACAAGAGTGGTATAATGAGCACATACCACAGCCTCTCGTGATCTATTGCTTATTCCGGTCGTTTTCCGCCCGGAGAAGCAGGTCGTCCTGGTACTGCTTGCAGTTCATGTCCTTATGGATAGCCTGCAAGCGTACGTCATGTTTTGAATACAGCTCTCCATCCACAAATCAAACACCTTAAGCACAAATGAATGAAACAAGTAATGGGACCACCAAGCCCCAACACCATGAGCGAAAGGGGACAGGTTGATAGAAATCGGTTGAATTAGCTGCAAATGAGAATGCCTGTGAATCAGTTAGCAATGCATAATGCAGTTTATTACAATTTATTGCACAATTTTTAATGAGTGAGTTGACTGATTTATATCAAAATGTATACAAAAAAGGCAAATTAATAACTTTTGGATTGAAGAAATTTTAAATCAAATGTGGATGTTTTAGAAGTTATAATAAAGCACTACTAGATGACTTTGAGGCAGCCATCTTCAAGTGTTCCAGGTCATCTTCATTTCAGTAAATATCCAAAATAACCAACCTCACACAGACTGCCTATAATAAGAAAAATGGACAGTTATGATGTAGCACATAATTATATTTTAAAACCCCAAATTACTTTATTAACTATAGTCTAATTAGTTGTCGAACAGCCATGATTGGTTTATCGATTACAAATGTTGGTCATATTACATTTGAGCGGAATACATTCAGCAATTCTAAATATGTGGAGTGTAGTGTCTTCAAGAGTATGAACATAAGTGATATCTTAAATACCGGTATACTTTCCAATAAGGTGTTAAAAGCAAAGGATGGCCTCAATTGCATGAGCACAGCTTAAACAAGACAATTTAAATTTGTCAGATGGAAGTGGTTTTCCAACCGACTTCAATATACATTCTGTACAAAATTTGCAAAGATTTTATCCTAATACGGAGGTTTTACAACTACCATAAATCAGGTCAGATTACAGTGTCTGTTTTTTCTGCATATTTTTCTGTGTTTTTCTGGAGCATCTTGGCAACTATTACATAATATGAAGCAATACTAAACATGAGAATGTACTATACAATGTGTATTTGCAAAAATAAAACCAACAGACAGGTTGATGAAATGTTTGACTAAAAAGTGAGGTGTAATGTTAAAATGCTTTGGCTGAAATTTGGTGGCAAGTGCCTTTCAATCTAAATAGTCAAATAACAACCCTGCCAAAGTCTGGAGGTCATAATGGATAGCTTTTAGCGCTACAATGAGATAATGGCAGCCTATGCAGATTCTGCTTTACCCCCAAAGAGCAAAATACATACTATACTAATCAGTGTGTAATTAAGAAAACATTAAGGAAGATTTCTATATATATTTTTTTTCTTTACATCAATTTGGTCTCAGTCAAACTCCCCCCAATAATCATCATGTAGGCCTAGTCAGTAGTCTATATTGACAGCAACGAGAAATAAAGTGACAATCAAGCATATCTCCCTCTCTGGCTCACCATAGTTCTCCGGGCACAACCTCAAATCAATTATTTACAAATATATATTAAATTAGAAAATAAATAAAGATTCTATTGTTTCTGAATGTGTGTCTCTTCAATACAGTAGTAGCTAGCCTCTGTCCAAACCCCGAATAACTAAATCTTGTGTCAAAACGTGATCCTAGAGAGACAGGACTCTTCTGGTGAAGATGTCCACACAGGTAGAGAGACCCCAAGAGCTCTATGTTGGCAGACACTGAGCCAGCAGTCTGAGCCGATCAAAGTGTCAATTTGTGAACGGCCTATAAAGAGGCCGCTCATCAAGCAAGGTTGTGGACATAGGGAGAGCAAGGTCCCTCAAGGGAACAGGTCCAGTTTGGGAGCCCACTCCAGGGCTGTGTTCACCACCGCGAAGGCCGCCGCGCCCAGAGCCACCGTCAAGCCCATGACAGCCAGCCGCACGAAGCGCCGTGCCACAGAGGGCCCCGCCACTGCCACGGCGCTGGGCCCCGCCGCCCCGGAGCTCTCCAGCGCCGCTTGTTTCTGCCGACGGCGGCGACGGAGCACGGAGTCGGGCCGCTGCTGAGTGGACGCCAGACCAAAGTCTGTGAAGGTAGAGGCGGCTGTGCTGTGAGAGAGAGAGAGAGAGCATCAGAGACAGAAGAGAGAGAGATGTGATGATCGACTCAGGCCACAGGTGATGATTGGGAATATTGCTGCAAACCTGCTGGGTCTGCAGCAACCTGGATATTGTTGCAAACCTGGGTTTGCAGCAATATCCCGAGTCCATAATAGATAGTTCATTCTGCTTCGTCACAAAGGAGAACTTGAACTTCCTTTTTCTAACTAATTCTGGAGGACCTTGGGTATGGCAGAGGCGAGCACCAACTGAGCAGAAAGCTAAATCTGAGCCAATTTTGTTACCCTATGATTGCACTCCAATCATTCACATTGGATTTGACTCTTAGCAGTGATGCTGACTCATTCAACTCTATTTCCCATAACCTCCATAAGGAGGCTGAACATTTCTATGGGCCGTTAGTAGCGGAACAGTAGCCACCTCTCCTGGGTGGCGGCCTCTCTGGCCAGCTCCGAGGGTGGGAACTGAACAAAGAGGTCCCCAGCACGGCTGATGAGCGTCTCGTACGGGAGGTCCTGGGGTATCTGGGACAGAAGGTGGTGGACCATGGCCATGTCACACTCGCACTCCAGAACCTCCTCTTCTCTGTACAGCACAATCTGAAGCACACACACACACACAGACACATGATTTGCAACAAACATAATTTACAAAGACTGACAACATTTCTGTAGTTAGCAGCATTGTGTTGTTCTTTACCAACGGACGTTGAACCACTGTCTGCTGTGTTGTCATTCATGTACTAGGATAAGTTTAACACACAATGTTAGACAACAGTTCTACAGTGTGTAGCGCCCTTATGATAATAATAATGAAGGAATGTGGGAACTCAGCTGATAGCATTCAAGGCAACAGGATGCACCTAGCTACAGGAGTGAGTAATTGCTTTCAGACTGTGATAAGACTAGTTACTAAAATCTACGAAGATAGTTGAAAGAAGGCCTTCCAAAAATCCCAGCTTGTGTGACTTTCTCTTCGGTATGGCTCATCTATTACAGACACAGACACCATGAGGGCTGATAAGACAGCAGCCTACCGCCTCCTCCAACTTTTTCATCTAATAAGGTAGCTTTACGATACATACAGTATACAGCTTCTCTCTCATCCTCTCCAGAACATTCAATGCCAAAGGGGGCAGCGTTTGCTGCAGATTATTCAATCATAGAGTTAGGGGCATTTCTTGCATCCTAAATACTATTTGTGAACTCTTGATTCCATCAAAGGAATTTGGCCAGCTTTCTTCTCTTTACGGGAAAAAAGTAAACAAAAAATCTTCTACGACACATGATCACCATGTCTTCATTCAGAATGTGCAGGGAGAGAGAAGGGGCTCTTCAGTCGGGTTTGTTGTTGTGGTCAATGTGTCAGAGAGAGCGAGGGCGAGGCTGAAGTGGCAAAGTTGATATTGAGATGGGCCACTGGAAATAAATCAGTGTATTGGAAAGACAATTACAACAAACTTGTAATTTGTATCTTATGTGTTCGTCAAGTTTCTCTTCCCTTTTCTAAATAAATGGATTCAATCATATTCTGTCTTACCCATTATTTTAATACATTTACAGCGGAGCTGAGCACCGCAGAGTGGTGGTTTTCCTGTCTTCTGCAGTATGCAGATGCACCTGTTCAGCATACTGAAGTGGGTCAGACGCTGAAGACATCCCTCTCTCGCAAGTTCACATTCTGATTCTCTCTGCATATCAGATCATTAAGGCCTCAGACCCGTAGAGCCTTTTCCAAAAAAAAGCTGAATGCTTGCATCATTCAGCGCTTGGGAGGGGAGGCCCAAGTAATAATTAGAAATCAATACTGGCCAGCCAAGACCAGACTGACATTCTTTGAGAAATGCAATCATGAAGATTAGGATGGTGTACCGAGGCTAGGTCAGACTTATTTGTCCAGGATTAGAGTCAAGAGATGTACGTCAAAGTAACAATAAGCAAGATTGGTTAAATACAGCTTGGAGAGGTCATGGGCATTCACTTTACATACATAACATTTTTCGAGAGTGTGAACAGAGTCGGTGGGACTCATTCAATTAAATTCATAAATTTTAGTGATATAGTTAAACTATTATAGCAGGTGTTGAGGCTAGAAAGCTGCCTTGAAACTCACCACAGCAGCAAAGTAGATAGGCATCAGTGGATGGCAGGCCAAGAAGAAATCATACAACCGGACCACATGGCGGAAGTCTGACAGAACGTGACCGAACCAGGTGATCAGCCAACTGAGGGCAAATATGGTGCCCACCTCCGCCCTGAGATACAACCACAGATTGATGACACAGGAACATTATTTCCTCACTTTATCAACAGATCGATATGATTCTGTGAACTAGGCCTAGCTCAGCAGCCTTACCAACCACATTTAGCAAGCAACCAAGTGATAACAGTCGAAAGAGTGCCCAATGCATTCATAGGGTCATGGTGTTCCAATACATGCCAACTGTTATGATTTGAAACACCAGATTAACTGTAGAACAATGTCTGTATTTTCTAAGGAATACGCTTCACCTAAGAGCTTACTGTTGCATGAAGTCATGCACCTCAGGGTTGACCCTCTCAATGATGGGCATCAAATAGTTCAGAATGTGTTTGGTGTTGTCCATAGTTGGGTCCATGAAGTCCCTAAGAGAAACACAGGTTTATTCAGCAGGTTAAACATTTATACAAAAAAACAGCTGATTGTCAATCCGGCTCTCAGCAACACAAAGTGATTTGGGTATCAATTCACATGAACACTCAGTCCTTCATAATAAAAAGTTCTTCAGATGATTTTATCCAAAGACATCAAACACCAAAGTTGGCAGGTTGAGCACCCAGTGGTAAAAGTAGATGTCACTTATTTTTGAAGAAGTGGTAAAAAAGAAAAATGAAAAAAGAAATACATGTGAAATCTGAACCGTGTCAAGGGAAGACAGGATGTGGCGGGTACCTGAGGTGATGCGTGGAGAGCTTCTCCACCAGAGCAGTTGCTAGCCGCTCGCCGAGGACCAATAGGAAAGTGACGACAATGTCATGGTAACCCTGGTAGTAGTGCAGTTGGGGGTTATTTTTCAGAACCCTGAGGATAATGTCAGTGAGCTCCTCCTGAAGACCCTCCCTCTGTTCATCCGGCATACCTGTACGGGGTCAGGGAAACAGAGCGCTCTAGAAACACATTTTCCTATCGTCCCACTTACTGATCCTATTCAAACAAATGTTACTTAAACAAAATTATACGTATTTATGACATCATTATGACGACTGATAAGGGACTCTACATAAAAAGAGAGAGTGAGTGAGTGAGTCTGAGAAACACCAGAACACTCATTAGTACAGGTATATAAACACCACTTCTATTTCTTTATCCAGGAGATGACCAGTTCCCCAGTTAAGGACAATGACTGCTACAGATTCTACTCACCAGGTGGGAATCGCCGTAGTGAGCGTTGGACATCTAGCAGAACCTGGTTATAGTCCTTGTTGTTTTCTCGCTCTACTGTGTCTAAGTTGTAAAGTAGAGGTTTTTCAATAGTCATACATAACACAGATACATGAATTATGGTGTATGCGTGGGTGTGGGTGCTTTTGTCGATGTGTGGACCTGCTGAAGATGAGCACACTAGGGCATGTACTGTCAAAATCATGGACAGAAGGATTGGATCTGCTACTCTTAAAAGTAGGTTACTATGAAGGTTCTACACATAGTGCTGTGTCCTTGTAAATCTAGATCCCGGCAATGTTAATTCACCACTACAAGGAGAAACACATCTGAATGTGCTTTACGGCAAACGTTTACCTGGTTCCTGTTCAAGAACGTGTGAGGGGACGTTGAGAAGCCGAGGCCATACTTGACAGCGTATCTCATCTGTTAGTAGTCCCCCCTCGCTGATGGCCATCCGCCTCAGGGCTGCTACATCCACCGGACTAACACTCAGGGCATTTGTGATGTCCGCAACCTTCCTATTGCGTCTGGAGTCCCGGTCTGATGCCACAAATGGATAACGTTACGCCACACAACAATACTTACATGCAATAAACTATAGAAAGCGGTTCGTTTAAATTAGATTTGAGAGTAGATTTGTGTATCATTACAGCAAGTCATTTTGGTTAGCTACCAGACATAACTGCAGCATGAGTGCTGCTAGTTAACATTTACTTGATTTACGAGTCAGCCAGAAAAGACCGAAGAACACAGAATTCATTTTCGAATTAAACCATTACTTACCATGGCGTCCATTCAACGGGGTAGTGCAAACACTCACTGAGCTCTTCATGTTCTCGTCCCTCCTTGACAAACTCCTGCAGGCTAACCTAATTGCTACTCCCTATGCATCGTTTTATGCGTGCCTAATCTTGATTTAGGCTGTTTTATGTGCCAAATAAGGGTCAGCTTTCTAATTAGCCAGGCAGCCCTCATATGCTCAGAATATTTGTTGATGGTCTGACAGGCTAACGTTGGCTATGTAGCGTTAGAGATAGCGTGCTAGGACTATTGTTAGCCGGAGAGCTATCCGTTCAGCTAACGAAACGCTGGTCAAACCTCATTGTAACAACTACATTCAAGACCTGACGAAACAATCACCTGTCCACTATCGATTAAAAAAACATTTCATCACACGTTAACGGGATAATGGCTTGACATGTTAACATTCATGTCTCCACAGACAGAGCAGAAGCCGTTACCTAGCGGAGACCTAGAGATGACGCGAGCGAACGGAGGACGGGAGGTGCCGTGAGGAAGGGGCATGTCCACCGCGGTTCCTCTAACAACGTTACTAATAAACACACAACACCGCTCCGAGGTTCATCGTTGTCCCTGAGTCATACAACACCGTCGCGGTGTTTATAGCGTGGTCCCTGAGTCACACAACCGCGCCCTGGGGTTTATAGCGTGATCCCTGAGTCACACAACACCGCCCGGGGTTCATAGCATGGTCCCTGGGCTGAGGCTCCCTGCTATCACACAACACACATATTGCAATAAGATGACGTTACTGTCTCATCGAAACCCGTGTGACATTAGGGAAGAGTATGATTGGTGTGAATCAGGAAAACACGATTTTTTTAATATAATATAGCCGAAAATTCGAGGATAAAATCATATAATATAAATAGATTAGACAATGGTAAAAAAATATATATATAGATATCAAATATATTAGTGTATATAGGTATATAATTATGAATCCATCCATCCATAAATAATCCCTCTATTCGGCTAAACCAAAACTAATTAGTTCGGAGGAAACGAAACCCAAGAGATACAAATGATATTTAAAGCGCTCTCTCAGAGTCGCACCCTCCACTGTAAACCGAGAACACTTTGGGAGCGGCAGCGTCGTGAATGGGTCGCTCCGGAACAGGTAACTATCTGCAAGGGAAACATATGCCGCATTGCCGCTATTATGTAACTCTTAACTCTGACGACAATAACATAATATATAAATGTGTTGATAATATGTATCATAAATGTAATCATAGCCTAGAGAGGAATGCTTATTTTATCTCGGCTAACAATATTCAATATACCAGCTAACATTAGACATTTGGCTAGCTAAGTCCTCGAGTTTGAGTATTTTATAAATTATATTTATGTAGGCCTACTGTGTAACTGTCAATATAAAGTAACGTTAGATGTTGTAGTTGTCCCTTTAGTAACGGTCGTATTAACAAATATAGGTATGTACTTTTGTTTTTCATTGCAACATAAATGTTACGGGAAACTCACACGTGGTCTTGTTGTGATTTTTTTTCATTAATCGAAAAAGAAAACAGCAACCTATCAATGTAAACCATTTCAAGCGCTCATGGATATGCAATGAAACTTATTTTGTCCTGCACGTGCTGTATTTACTGGGTCCAGCAGGTGGCGTTCATGTGTGCGACAAATAGTTGGAACATCGTCCATCGCTGAACTGAATTGTAAGATGTAAAGAGCTCCGACTTGATTTTGTCACAATATAATTCATGCTTACTTGTTTTTCTTTAGCAATCCTTTAACGTGGGTATGGATGGATCAACTGAATATACAGAGGATGGAGAATCCAAGAAGAAAAATGATGGAAGAGGTAATTTTAAAGATATTCCCGAAAAGTACCAATGTAATAGCATACTACATTACCTCCATTGGCTAACAATGTTGCTTTTCACCCCCTGATTCTCACAGGTGGCAATAGCCGCTTCAGGGGACGGAGGAGGGCCAGTAGTGAATGTAAAATTAGGGTTGAAAGAGGAGGAGGACACAGTGGGGTGGCAGACGGCACGGCTGCTACAGGGAGAGTTGGACCAGGGGAGGACAGAGGAGGGATTGGAGGAAGAAGAGGAGTCGGGAGAGGTCAAAGACGCCCTGATGTGAGGGAACGCTCCATAACAGGGAGTCAAGTAGGCAGAGGACACGAGAGAGGGACATGTAGGGGAGGAGGTATATCAGGGAGGGGAGGAGATAGATCATTAGGAAGAACAGGGGATAGAGAAAGGAGAGGAGGAGACGCCAGAAGCAGCAGGGGGGGTAGGCGTGGTGGGGTGGCCCCTGGAGCCGGAGATTTCGCACGCCATGCAGCGAGAGAGAGGAGCGGGAGTTTGACGGCGCCAGCTGATCAGAGAGATCAGAGCGCCAGAGGGGGCCGATGTGCTAGTCGAGGTCGGGGGGGCGATCGTGGAGCAAGACCCAGAGCGCCTCAGTCGAGGTCAGCCCCCCCCAGCGACACCAGGGGGGGGGCGCCACACGGTCGCAGGATGACCTACACGATGCTGGCGGAGCTCTCGGAGAAACCGCCCTCCGAGGTGGCCATCACCCTCTCCTCCTCTCCTGCCTTTCAAGAGCTCCTGGAGGAGCGAGATATCCGGCCTGACCTCGTGCAGCTGGTTTGCTCTGCCCTGAGCAGGGCCTTCCAGTCGCGCGTGGATAGGAGCACGGTCCAGCACCTTGCTGGTGTGGTGAAGGACAGCGGGTTCCTGCGCACCATCCTCCCGCAATACGTAGGCGGAATGAGTGCAGAGTCCGACCCCACCCGCAGGGAACAGTACCCGCAGCACTTTGACAACATGATAGCTGTCCTGTCTAAGGTACGAGGGCTGCATGGTCAGCTGTACACACTAAATGACACCCACAATTGCACAACCCAATTTCTGTGCAATGTTTAGCATTCAAGGTGATTGTATAGGAAAATGGAACGGATACATTTTAATCAAAGTAAGCCTGCATGTTTGATGCTTTGGTGCTATTAATGTAAATATTCATGATACAGGTTGTTTTTAGAAATGTCAAATATTTTAGGACACCCTATTTTTACAGTGTGTCCAGTCATAAATGACCTTCTCAACTAACTTTAAGTAGGGCTGTCCCGTGAAAGTTGATGATTCGAATCATCAGTCGGGAAACCCCGCAGGCGACTTAGAGAATCTGAGTCGACTGCGGGGTTTCCCGCCGTCTTCCTTCATTTTTATTTTATCTTTTTCGTCAGTGAGTGGTGTTCTTTAATAAAACTAAAAATAGAAAACATTAAAATGCACAGGAATAATATTTATACAGATAATAATTTTAATTATATATTTTAGAAGAACTGATGCGGCACGACGTGTGCTGAAATGGATAAAAATTTAAACCAGAACGGTTGGTGCATGGACGGTTTATTTAGACACTGTCCATGTCACTGTGGCGATTGATTCATTGTAACTTTGTTTGCTAGACAGAATCTCGCAGAGGGAAGCGGCTGTCTCCCCTTACATTATTTCTACATTTTCTCTAGGAGCGCATTCAGTGTGGCGACACAGCGCTGTGCATTCTTTCGGGCTCAATAAATGCAATCAGATCGTGAACACGGGGCTCATATAGTGGATTATCCACTAGCCTATACATGAGCCCTGTGTTCATTATCGGACCGCATTATGGGCAGGAGCCTAATTAAAACTCGACAGGAATAAGTTGGCTACAATTCTGACTAGTTTGATTGAGAGAAAACTGTTCAGGTGAGAACGTACTGAGCACAACGCGCAAGCATATATAAAAGGCCTAGCCTACCAAAACAGAGTGCTAATAGAAAGAAAACTCATTTTTTAAACCTCCAAAAGAACTGCCCCGCACGGCCGCCGAATAGTCGAATAGTCGAATAGTCTAATGAAAAGGAAGATCTGATTAGACTCAGAAAATTCTGAGTCGGGGACAGCCCTACTTTTAAAATTATTACTTTAAAGTATTTTATTTGGTGCTGCAGGTGCTCAGCATCTTCCCAGCCAGCTCAGTCCAGGCTGTGTCTGTGCTTGTGGTTCTCTTGCGGGCCTCTCTCATTGGCCTGAGGGACTCAGGGGTTGACATCGCACGTCCAACTGAAGACAAGCTGGAAGTCATCCAGGCTTTAAGCCAGCAACTCCAAGAGAGATCCAGGGAGGGAAGCCTGCGTTCAGACCGGGACCATCTTCCCCTCTTATCCGACCAACTCGACAATGAAGGTCATATATTATGAAGAACATATGTTGATTCAAAATGGTTTAAGACTGGTTTAAAATGCTTGCAAAGATTTAGATACTGTTTCATTCATAATGTGCCGAAAAATAAACGACGCAAACTGCTGCTTATCCAGGTGAGGAAGAACTGGAGGACTTTCGGACAATACCCATCTATCCAACACGAGAGGAGTACCATGAAAATAAGACACCCTACCTGAGGCCCAACGCCACTACTCGCCAACACGCCAACACAGAAACCTACCTCGACACACACTTCCGACTGCTGAGAGAGGACTTTGTGCGGCCGCTACGTGAGGGGATCCAGAGACTCATCTGGAGCCATTCGGACCAGGGGAAGAATACCCAGCAGCTTAAGAAGGAGCGCTTTGATGACATCAGTGTGTACTTTGACGCCAAACTGGAGTCGCCTCTGTGCACTCGTTCAGGCATAGCCTATGTTATCAAATTTGACGTTAAGCCTCTGAAGGTGAGTGTGTGGACCGACGTCCAACAGCTATTCTATATTAATCACAACAACCATTGAACATTATTTTGATTATGCTGTTATGATGTAATGAAGGAACCACCTTTTTCAACAGTTTGTTCGCTGGGAAAACTCCAAGAAGTTGCTGTATGGGTCTTTGTTGTGCATGTCGTGTGACTTCTTCGAGAACTTCCTGTTTGCTACAATATCTGAACGAGAGCTGAAAGACGTGAAGAAAGGCAGAATTCAGGTCATCTTTTCTGATGAGAGCAAACAAAAGCTGGCAACCATGCAGGTTGGACTTTGTGTACTTTGTTACTGTGTTGAGTTCTGATGGTATTGTATTATATGTATGACATAATAACATCTATATGGTATATATGTATAATATCATGTATAACAAATGTATAGCAACAATAACCTACCATTTCCTACAGACCAATCGACCGTTTCTGATGGTGGAGACGTCTGCCTACTTTGAGGCCTACCGTCATGTTCTGGAGGGCCTGCAGGAAGTACGGGGAGATGAGCTTCCCTTTCAGAGGTTACTTTTTTTTTAAACAAAAACAAGCACGTGCACTGACATTGCAACCTGCACCGCAACATTTTACCAGCTTTTAGACAGTGACGTTCAAGTCAAATTAATTATATATATATATATATATTACCAGTATTTTTATAGATCAAATATGTTAAATGATTATACAGGAAGCAATTTCTGTGTATGTGTTTATGTGTGTTTATATTTATGTATAATTATTAATGTAAGACAACACAATCACACTTGGGTGCTACTTTATTCCCTGAATCACTTATGTATGTCCTTTTTAACAACCTAATCCCCAATGTGCTGCAATCACTTCAGGTATATAGTGGAGTGCAGCCCAGATGTGCAACCCCCACGGTATCTGAGAGGAAACGACATGTACAACCTGGAACAGGTGGCAGACCCTAAGAAGAAGAAGAAGATCAAGCCCTTTCACTGCCTCAGGCCTGCTGACTGGCCTGCCAAGGAGACCCTCGACCTGGACGAGTCTCAGATGGAAGCCTTTCAATTGGCTCTCACTCAGGAGCTAGCCATCATACAAGGACCCCCTGGCACTGGTAGACACTTCTACTTTAACCATAGATCAAAAATTCAAAATGTATATAGCTGATTTCGGTTAGATTCACGCATTTTCTCTTCTTGCAAAGTTATGCTGTAAGGAGGGGTACAAAGTGGTAAAATACACTGTGAGGGTGGGGAAAGTGGGGTGGTTTCCACACTATCTGAGATTAAGGTTTCTCAGGAATGTAAAGCTTAGAAAGCACATCGTGCTGTTGTTTTGCTGCAACTACATTTCTGATCTGTCTATAGGAAAGACCCATGTCGGCCTTAAAATCGCTAAGGCACTGTTGACCAACCAGGGACTCTGGAGTGCCGGTCCGGAGGCTGCGCCTATGCTTGTCGTGTGTTACACAAACCACGCTTTGGACCAGTTCCTGGAGGGTAAGCAGGCATCACTGCCACCACAGCCAATGTCTAATTCATAAAGACCCTTCCTTTTGGTCTCATCCTACCTGGACCATGCTCGTCAAGGCTCTCTCACCTCTCTCTTCTAACTTGTTTATGTGCAGAAGAAGACACTACTATATCAAGTTTAATTGGGTGTCAAGCAACGAAGTTACGAGACAACCTATTGTTTTCGTACTGTTTCTTATTGTTATGCCTCCATGGGAGTCTATGGCAGCCCATGGAACGCCTTGGTGAAAAGTTGTGACACTGGCACAATTTGGCATACTGGTTCAGGACAGTCCCATTAGCCCATCAAGCAAATTTGAGGTCTCTAGCTCATCAGCTCTAGCGCCACCAACAGGTCAAAGTTGGACATGCATTCATGTTTATAACTTTCGACCCATTCATCCAATATTCACAAACAAGGTATCATTGGAATCTTTGGTCCAAGCCGAGTTCAACGCACTCTATGACATCATTTTGCGTCATGATGGATTTTCCACCATCTTGGTTTATGTCAAAAACCTTTAAAATGTCCAATCATCTCGAAACTTGGCACACATGATCTTCCATGCTTGATCGAAAACATTGAAATCTTGTTCCAATTCAATACCGTTTGGCCGCTACAGCCAATCAAACAGGAAGTAAGCCGATTTCTCAGCAGCCCATTGATATATCATAACCAAACATGTGTTTTGCCTCCTCTCTCTTCACATGAGTATATTTAATGCAAATTTTCAATGTGGTGATACTATCAGACCTCCCCGTATAGCTAGTAAATTATTTCTCACGGAAACATCCGCGGCAGCCAATCAAATTCGACCGTGAAGCCGCCAAACAGGAAATACGCCAATATCTCAGCAGCCCTTTGACATATCATAACCATACCTGGTACATAGACCCATGACATCATTATGGGGACACTCAATGAATTTAATGATCATTGACCTCTAGGGGGCGCTATAATTAACAAAGACGTGTTTTAACTCCTCTCTCTTCACGTGCGTATATTTCATACTTATTTTCAATGTCTGGTGATACTGTCAGACCGCCCCATATAGCTAATAAAATATTTCCCATGGCAACCTCAGAAATTGCCATGTGCCATGTTCAAAGTTGTCACAATCAATATTACATATCCACAGGCAACAGATTATGTCTAATCTTCATGAAACTTGCAGTATATGATCTACAGACCAAGCTGACCAAATGTGCTAAACCGCTTTGTCTAATTCATAACCGTTTGGCCGTGACAGCCAATCAAACTTGACGGCAAAGCCAGGCCGCCATGTTGAAAGTTGTTAATATCAACATTACATATCAACAGGCCACAAATGATGTCCAATCATCATGAAACTTGCCCTATATGATCTTCAGACCAAGCCGAAACAAATCTGCAAAACAGCCTTTTTTTTTTCAAAACCGTTTGGCCGTGACAGCCAATCAAACTTGACGGCAAAGCCTGGCCGCCATGTTGAATGTTGTCAATATCAACATTACATATCCACAGGCCACAAATTATGTCCAATCATCATGAAACTTGCCGTATTTGATCTTCAGACCAAGCTGAACAAAGCTGCCAAACCGCTTTCCAAACCATTTGGCCGTGAAAGCCAATCAAACTTGACGGCAAAGCCGCCAAACAGGAAGTAAGCCTGTTCTCAGCAACTCTTTAACATATCATAGCCACAATTTGGTGACCTTTGACCTCAGGGGGACGTCAAACAACAATAACTTTAGTTACCATTCCGCCCACTTACAATATAAACCGCAATTCTAACTGCATTAGATGCTTCATGAACCATCTCAAGAACGGATGCTTGTTAACATTGTGTCTCTGTTAGGGATATTGTTCCGAATACCCCTATGTATTTGTGTCATTTGTGCAGACGGGCAGACGATAATGCGCCCTTACCTCTAGGTAGGGTCATTTCTCCATTTGGTAAACATTGACGCGTGTTCGCATAATGCTGTAGTTCATTCCACCAGCCGTATTACGATTACCGAGACAGTCGTCATGTAGCCACCCATTCCACCAGCAGTCGTTATTACCGATTACCGAGACGGTCGTCATGTAGCCACTTAGCCGATTACCTCCGTCCGGTAGAATTAGTTTACTGATTACCGAGAAGGTCGTCATGTAGCCAACCAGCCGATTATGTCCGTCCGGCAGAGTTAGTTTACCGATTACCGAGACGGTCGTCATGTAGCCACCCATTCCACCAGCCGTCATTATTACCGTTAACCAAAACGGTCGTCATGTAGCCACCTAGCCAATTACGTCCGTCCGATTACCGATATGGTCGTCATGTAGCCACCTAGCCGATTACGTCCTCCGATTACCAATACGGTCGTCATTTAGCCACCCAGCTGATTACGTCCATCTGGCAGAATTAGGTTACCGATTACTGAGACAGTCGTCATGCGCCCTTACCACTAGGACATTTTTCCATTTTGTCTAGATTTACGTGTACTTTGCATAATGCTGTACTTCATCCCACCTGCCGCCATTATTACCGATTACCGAGACGGTCATAAAGTAGCCAACCAGCCGATTACGTCCGGCTGGCAGAGTTAGTTTACAGATTATTACCGAGACGGTCGTCATGTAGCCAACCAGCCGATTACGTCCGTCCGGCAGAGTTAGTTTACCGATTACCGAGACCGTCGTCATGTAGCCACCCAGCCGATTACGTCCGTCCGGCAGAATTAGCTTTATCGAGTCCCATTATGCTTGACACCCACATTGCTGCATGCAGCTATATTTATATTTGTGGTTGAATGTCAGCAAACTCCTATAACAAAAACGTTTAAGGCTGTTATTGTGATCCATGCCTTTGTAGTACAGATTCCAGGGCTTTTAAGTGTTAATCGTTGCCAACGTTTTGCTTGGCGCTCTACGGCGTGAGGCAATTCCGAACATAGTGGGCCGCGAACGCTGTTCATCAAGGACCCGCTGCATTTACATATGCAGCAATACTTTATTCCTTCAATCTTCAGATTCAGTTAAATAAGAATAGAAAGAAGTTAAATACATTTTTGATGCATCCATAGTTGGTGCAGATGCCTGCAGTTCCTTTGACACATGTTTCATCAAGAGCAAACTATCCTTAAACAAGCAGTCACTGAGCCTATCAGGCGCTCTACAGATCACTATTCGACATGTGTAATAGAGTTGAACCTATATTGCAAATTAACAAATTCTGGTAATCCTGACTCATCTTTAATGTCAAACCCAATAGAGATTATTGTATTCGGATGGGCAAAACCTTTTGGAAATTCTGTGGGAGAAGTACAACATTATTCTGCTCATGTTCCGCTCTACAAATGGCTTCATGCTGCTTTAAGTTTTGTTCACTTGCTTTTTCTTTCTTTGGATATTTGAAGGTATCCATACATTTCTAAAAAAAGGAATCGTGAGAGTGGGGGGCCGGAGCAACAGCACTATCCTTGAGCCCTTCCTCCTCAAACATCAACTGGAAATCTTCCGTAGGGGAAATGGAATGCCCAAACACCTACGATATGCTTTTAAAGACGTGAGATCAAATGTCTGTCTGTCTGTCTGTCTGTCTGTCTGTCTGTCTGTCTGTCTGTCTGTCTGTCTGTCTGTCTGTCTGTCTGTCTGTCTGTCTGTCTGTCTGTCTGTCTGTCTGTCTGTCTGTCTGTCTGTCTGTCTGTCTCCAAGGAAACCAAGGCACTCTGTCTCCCTAGCCAAGCTAAAGCTCCACCGTAGCAACTTTTTGGTTTTGATTTTAGTTGTTTTCTTTGTGTTTTTCAATGTGTAATTTGACACCAACAATAATAATCCTAAACATGCCGCTCTTCATGTTTACGGTCGGAGTGTGTGTGGAAACCAGCCATCATCCATACACACTCCCATAGGGTGACATAATTAATTATAAAGTTATATAATAACCAAATGGTCCTATATACATATGAATACGACATCAATTCTGCAACTTTTTTAACAGATTTTAAGGGATATGGTAAAGTGGGAGCATATAATCAAGGATCATGCTGTACAACTACAGTGCAGTCAGAAGGGGGTCCTTCGAGAGCACATTCTGCAGAAATTCATTTCAGATAGACACTGGCACAGCCTGGAACAGCCTGCAATGCCCATCCGTAAGTTATTTATGTTCATGCATAGAATGTAACACATTTTCCATATTATTTCTATAATATTTTTAAAGTGCATAATTTATCTTCCATGTAATTCTCCCAACAAGCTGAATGGTACCAAGTGCAGAGTCAGATGGTTGAGTGGTTGGGATTAGGTCCCACAATCATCCAGCAGGAGGTGGAGAAGGAAGCACATGAAGGTGAGGTTCCTGCTAAACAACAAAATATTCAACAACATTAATGGTTCCCCTCTGTTTCCGTCATTGTTTAAGAAAACATCCATCAATGTTTAAGGCATGCACAAATTAAATTATTTAAAGCTAGGCAATTTATTTCAAAAGCTTTTTCTTTTATTTATGTTCAAATACTATTTACATCCTTAATGTGAGTGGCTTTGGAGGGAGGTCAACCCTTTAGGTTGGATACTTTTGTCTAAGTGGCCTACCCTAGCTATAACGATTGAAAGGAAACATTATTCTCAAAATGGTATAATGCAATAAAGCATAAGAAACGGTAATGACATATTAAATTAGGTTGAAATTGAATTTCAATTGTAGTTTTTTTCATATATTTTGTAATACCCTTGGCTACACTCAATCTATCACAGTATGTATCACAGTAGATTTACTTAAGTCTGTACACTTTAACAAATCTTCCAGTCTGATGTATGTGTACTGTATAGATCGATAAATACAGTACCATGGGAAGTTAGTTTATGCTACTATAAAATTATAAATAGCCACATTTTTTATTTTACACTTTAGCCATATTTATGAGAGTAAATGATTTTTTTTTTTTTTCTGGTTTCAACGCTTCAGACATGGAGACGGATGACCACACAGAAGCGGAGGTGGTAGCGGATGAGTTCATCCAGATCATTGAGGAAGCAGACCTGATTCACGCTGAGCGATTTATCGAAGACGGCTTTGAGTCCAACGGGGAGCAGGAGCAAGGAGAGCAACAAGGAGAGGAACTGATTCTGGCTGTGAACTTTGAGAAAGTCAGCATACAGGAGGGCCAGAGTGAACAGGAATGGCAGGTAAAGTTGACAACCTTGTTTTTGTTAAACAACATTTGCATTTACATTTAAGGCTTTTAGCAGACGCTGTCATCCAAAGCCACATATATTATTAACCTCTTGAACACGTCAAGGCAGCTAAGAATATCGATGCATATTACAAAAACGTTGCCCAAATTAGTCGCTTTAGATAGTTTGTTGTTTAAGAAGTCTTTTTAAATCTGGTAACGCCAGTATTTAGCCCTCTACCTTAAAATAAATGTAAATTGCTCAAACTTTTAACCAATACCGAGAAGTGATCTAATAAATCATAGTTATTGCATACTTTGGAATTGTAACTTAAAAAACAGGACTAACAGTTAATATATATTTTATTTAATCTATGGTTTAGATTCAGGCCAAACAGAGGAAAAGAATCAAATTAACAATACAAAAGGAACTGGATAAGGAATCAGACATGACCGAAGCAGAGGAAAATGCCATTTTTGACATTTGGCATCTGAGTATGGCAGACCGATGGAGACTTTATCGGTATGTTTAAATTCTTTTCACTCTCACTTCCTCATTTTATTTTTGTACATTTTTTTAATCACCTTACCCAAAAAAGTATCTGATGCAGAAATGAGCCTTATAATATGGGAAAAGATAGAGTTTATCTTTGATCTTTGTGTATCTATGTATTTGAAAGTAAAACAGATCAAATTGTTGGAGGATTTTGATTTTGATTCTTCAGGATTTGATTTTATCATGCCCAAGTTATAGGCTTCTGGAGGAACATGTTCATAACATATGTTAACCCTTAAAGCCTGAACACAAGCTAATTTGGAAAATCAGAAACTCAGAAACTAGTAAGATTAGATGATAATCCATGTATCTCTGCATACCTTGTTATATACCTTGTTGTAAAAGCTATCTAAGGGGAAAAAGTCAAATGACCTTTGCTAGCATCTTTGAGGTTTATGATGCCAAGTTTGTCCAGAAGAGTATGCTATAGCTCCATTCTTTAATGTAAACCGCAGGATGTGTACTCTATGATTCTGTCTTCATCCTCTCCAAGTTTTTGAAGTCTTGACTGTTTGCAAATCCTCAAACTTTCATTGTTGTGAATGTTTGTGTCTGTGAGTTTCTGTCTATTAGTCCGAGTGTCTGTTGAGAGGTGTATGACCCTTAAAGCAAGCTGAGGGTCGTGATTGGTCCAGATCACCGTAGACCGTGCTTTTAGCAACACTCACGCAGCTTGAGCTCTTTTGCTTTTTCACATACTGTATAGTGAAAAGGCAATAAGAAAGAAGTGTAAGAAAAGTTTTGGAATGAAGCCAAGCTGCATCTTTTTTTGGCGATAAAAAATATAAAATATTTTGTGCAGATATTCTTCTTACTTTTCTGATGGGAAATTAGAGTTTTTATTGTGTACTGCTCTCTCACACCATTCTGTGAGCCAAACATCTTGTGGTGTCTTATTGTTGTTAAATCTCCCCACATCATCTTCTGCAGGCTATGGGTGTCACGCTACAGGTATTTTCTGCAAGATCAACTTCAGCAGTCTGAAGAGGAATATCAGAACACGGTGGAAAGGTTGGAGGAGTTGCGGCTCAACGAGAAAATCTGTCTCCTCCGCAGTGCCAAGGTATTACCAGAGCTATTATAGAGAGCCACTGTTAATGTAATGGAGCATGAATATGGTGGCATATAACTGCTAAATAGTGAGCAAAATAGCAAAATTATTTGCACATGTGTACAACTAACCCATCCATACAAACAAATCATTATTGGGAGCACTTGTATTGCCCTCACATGCAGTTTTGAGAACGCGAGAGCAATAATATAGCCTTTTAGGAAAAATGTATTAATTGAGGGTGCACAAGTTGAAGCATCAAGCATCTGACGCCCCATGTGCAGTTTTTAGTCTGTGACTGTGAAAATCATTTGGTGTAAGCCCAGCATTAGTTAAAACCAGACTCGCACAATGATAACAAAATATCCTGACAAATAATCTAAATAGAAAGATATTACAGACAGTAGCAACATTAGAGCTGAAACTCATTTGTTTTAACGGTGACTCAGTCATTATGAAACCATAAATAGAGAATTTAATTATAATTTTTTTATCTATAGCTGTGTGAAAAAGTCTAAGACATAAATTACAGGTCTGAATAGATATGCATTCTCATATACGTGCATGTGCACATGTATGTATACACGTATGAGAAGCCAGCCAGCTACACTCCTCACCAAATTCATGACCTGCAAGAAACAGCAAACAGAACCTGTACTCAGTATCTGTGTACTGACAAGTATCTATAGCCATGTAGCCTTTTTGTGATGTAGTGACAGTTGGTGAACAAATGTATCCGTCATGAAGGATGACTTAAGTCTCAAAAGAGCCCTAAGGCCTACCTGCATAACTATTAATTGAACTTAAAAGATATGCAGACGTTTGAATTTAAAATCATCAATATGAAAATCTTCAACCAGGAAATAATCATAATCAAACCTTTTGTTTCAATCTGAGACAAAATAATTTGCATAATAAAATCACAAAGTCAAGACGACTCTCTCTCTCCAACTAAAATGACCAATTGTCATTTTATCAAACATATAGTATGTTTCTTCATACATACACATATTGCATTCCTCTCACCACATGAAATAGTCATCACCTCAGTAAACAATAAAGGAATTGAAAGATTACAATAAATTCAATGGCAAATATTGCAAATTAAACTAATTATTTCCTATATGTTTACTTGTATTTTGTGCTAAAATTCAAAGTATCTTATCTGTATTTACAATACAGCTTGATTCTGCATCTCTATTTACAGCTCATTAGTCCATGTCAATGTTTACTGTTGCTATGGCAACAAGAGACAGCTGACGTTAGCAGCTGTTAACTAGTTTAGCTAAATCATCTGAACAATAATAACCCATAATATCCCAATTCGGCATATTTAAACAAAATCAACCGCAACTACCAACAGTAACAGCCCTTCAACTCTGGGCTAATATGTTTTCACAATTATGCAGTTAATTAGGTCACATCACATTCAATGTAAAAACATTTTCTACTTTGTTTTGGACATGTCTCAAAATGTAGCCTAGCTAGCCCCAGGCTAACGTTACTTAGCATATATGCCTCCACTCACTCGTCTCCCGGCACAGCAGCACCTGCTGGGGTGTTGACCCCGGCACCAAATAGGTCTGTACATTTTTTACATTCAGCAGCTTCCACCTCCAGAGACTTCAGCTTTTTAAGTCGCAGTTTTTCGGCGCCACCCAGGCGTTTCTTACACTTATGCATTTTCAGCTCCTACCCGACTCCTGCGACTCCGGCCCATGCCATGAGGTCCCGCCCACCCTGGATTGTGTTGTGATTGACAGCATTGTCAGAGCTCTGAGCCTGTCAGCCCATGATTGATTGACAATGACAAACATAGACCAATAATATGTCGATGCTGGCAACGCACTGCTATCCCTCTGTAGCCCATTTGCCGGCCCAATTGGAGGGAATTTAGAGAGAAAAAAAACAAAACATAACGGACCGGACCGGCCCACATTGGGTCAACGGCCCACCGGGACGATGCCCGGTATGCCAGATGGCCAGTCCGACCCTGATTGTATCCCTTAATGTGAATGGCTGCTCTAGCTTATCACGTTTAGATGTTGATTTCTCAATGTACCTGTAAAGAGCTTTTACATTTTTCAGCGCTCATTTATTGGACTTTATTGGACTCATTTATTGGACATCAGACGAGGAATGCTGATCTTCAATTCGGACTTAGGTTTACTGCTGCGCCTCATGACATCTGTAAGCTGTCTGAGGTTTAATCCCGTCCTTAAATTTTTTACAAAGCATGTTCTGAGATATTTACTATTGAGCAGCTCTTGGTTAAATGTCAGCAATGCAAGCACTTCATGAGGTGTTTGAACTTGTCCTGCATCATGTAACCAATCATATTCAAGGATTCAATGGCCATGGCTGGCTCCGCCCACTTCGTTCCAAAAAGAAAACCACAGCTGAATATATCAGAGTGAACAGTTAAACACTTTGGGAGCACGGGAGCAAAGACCGTACATTTTCATTACCTGCTCAATGAATGATTTTTCATTACTCTCGCGAGCAGAGAAATACTGTGCGCTAAAGTGCAATAAAAGGGCTCACAATAAGGATTTCACCAATCAGGTCATCGGCATGACGACCACAGGGGCGGCCAAGTTCCGTAAGATCTTGCAGGAAGTACGTCCGCGGCTGGTGATAGTGGAGGAGGCTGCTGAGGTGTTGGAGGCCCACACCATCACCTCTCTGAACCCAGAGTGTCAGCACCTCATCCTCATCGGAGACCACCAGCAGGTACTACAACAACAACAACAACAACAACAACAACAACAACAACAACAGAGAACACATGTTGGGTCTTAAAGCTGCACCATGTCACTTCAGCACTTTAGTTAAAGGGTCTCTGGTGATTAGCCAATACAAGCCTGTTGATACAGACAACTGAGAGGGCTGGTAGGGTGAAAGAAAATAATTTGACCTTCCATTTTCTCTCCATTGCGAAGAACAGCCTGTGGGCTGGGAAGGAAGTGACGACTAAGCACTGATAATTGGCAAAATTGCTGTTCTTTCCGAACTTATAATTTGTACTTTTTATGTGCTTCATATACACTAATATTCTGTTAATGGCTAATGTTTATTTATGATTCTAACCCACGTTAGTTGATGATTGTAACAATCTCAATCCACGGAGCTATCACTGCGCAGGCTGCTCTTCGATTACCGGCCACAGGGGACAGAAATGAGAAAAGATTTGTGATTCTTACACGTAGTACCTTTAAGGGGACAGCCAGTGAACCAAAAATAATAATAATTAATAGATAATAATTGTTTTCTCCTGGCAGCTGCGGCCCAGTGCTACAGTGTACGACCTGGCCAAGAACTTCAGTCTGGAGGTTTCCATGTTCGAGAGGCTGGTGAAAAATGATTTCCCTTTCGTCAGGCTCAACTATCAGGTTGGTACAATGGCAGCCTCCTGCCTTTATTTAAGAAGGACTGGAAATATTCGCTCTTCTCAGTCAGAGAGTATGAATTTAAGTTGACAACCTAAGTATATTGATGTGTGATGTGTAAATATGTATGGGTCCATCCATGTTTATCAGCCTACATATAAAAAGGTAAATTAATAAAACATTTTGACAAGATGAAAGCAAAAACCAAACTATATTGTTCTGGAAGGTCCTCTGAATCACCTCATTATCAGCTCAGTCTGTCTGAATTTAACCTTATAAACCTGAGGCATTTAATTTCTAATCAGTTTTCCTAACTATTTTGTACCTAAATGAATATTTACCCTCTTCTATATATATCTACACTGTCCCTATTTGGGAGGAAAATAGCCAGGTTTACATGAACTCACATTGCTACACGTAGCTACAAAATATGATTTGATTCATGTTGCACATTAAGTCCTGAACCCACTAAGTCCTGAATAGCACAATGGGAATACACTGGGAGATGGAAAGCATCCCCTGTTTTGTTATTTTTGGGGTGTTAGAACTGGGCAAGGTTAGGATAATATCCTCCAGAACGGAAATGGTCAAAATAATGCATCATGTGTTGAGTGCACAGGGTGAGAGGGCTATGTAAGCTAGTAAAAACATATATTTTATCGCCACAGTAAGCCTTGTGCATTACAAAGAGATCACAGGAGAAAATTATCTTAGCTCTTCACCTTAATTCATTGGTTCTGAAAGTGCGGCCCGTGGGCCAATGGCGGCCCGCAGAAACATTCCTGGCGGCCCGCAATGACATACAGATTTAAGTAAAAGAAAATATATATATATTAATTTAAACAAAAATGAATAAATATAAAGAGAAATGTCGACTCTCTCTAGCTTTCAATTAAATCCTGTTACATTTGTTAGTTTTAATCCGACTGTACATTACTTTGAAAGAATCCTGAATGAACCTCAGTTTCGTGATTTAAACTTCACTTGACCTCACTCCCAGAGGTCCACGGTGCAATGTTTTCTTTCACCACTGGGATGCTAACGGCGTTTCCCGCCAGATTATTTTTCCTTTGGCGGCCCTCAGCTGTCAAAACTTTGAGAACCCCTGTCTTAATTGCTGACAGCCCCGAAATCAACCATCGGGACGCAGAAATTCTAGACCATTATCCCCGGCCGTCCCTGAACAGTACAGAGCATTTAAGTTTAAAACTTTGCAGATTGAAAGCATAATATCAAGCAACGTTCTGTTCTAATATTCTCTTGATGTGTGTGTGTGTGTGTGTGTGTGTGTGTGTGTGTGTGTGTGTGTGTGTGTGTGTGTGTGTGTGTGTGTGTGTGTGGTCTGGTCAAGCATCGCATGAGGCCTGACATCGCCTGCCTCCTGACCCCACACATCTACCCCGAGCTGGAGAACCACCCGTCAGTCATGGACTACGACAACGTCAAGGTGATTGTTGAATCCACTGCTGCTCTCTCCTCCAGCAGTACACACCTTCCGGCCTGAGGCGTTTATCTTTTTCTATTTAGAGGGATTCAGAACGTCTGACCTTTCCAGTGTGTGTGTGTTTGTGTGTGTTAGCACTGTGACATTTGATCTATTTTGACTACTTTCCTTTGTCCCTTCTACAATTACAATGTCTCCTAACTACTAATTGAATGTATTTTACTACTTGTATGTCTCCAAATAGATGATGCTTTCAGAGCCATAATGTATATTCTCGATTGTCTGCTTTATCACAGGGCATCAAAACCAATCTGTTCTTCCTGGAGCACAGCCACCTAGAGGAAAACCTCAGGGATGGGAAGAGTCACGAGAACAAACATGAAGCCATGTTTGTAGTTGCTCTGTGTCGCTATCTTTTGATGCAGGACTACAATCCAGAACAGATTACTATCCTCACCACATACAGCGGACAGCTCTTCTGCCTGCGCAATATGATGCCCTCCTCCGAGTTTGCAGGGGTCAAAGTGCATGTGGTTGACAAGTACCAAGGGGAGGAGAACGACATTGTCTTGCTGTCTCTAGTCCGCAGCAACGCCAAGGGAATTGTGGGCTTCTTGAGCATCCCCAACCGCGTCTGCGTGGCATTATCACGCGCCAAGAAAGGCCTCTACTGCATTGGAAACAGTGCAATACTGAGCAAGGTCAAACTGTGGAGCAATATCTTCGGCACCTTGAAAGAGAAGGAACAGATGGGCAAAGCGCTCACTCTGTGCTGTCAGAACCACCCAGAAAAACAGATCCAGGCCGCCTGCTCCGAGGACTTCAAACAAGCCCCCGAAGGGGGGTGTTTGACGCCTTGTGAGTTCCGCTTGGACTGCGGCCATGTTTGTGAGCGAGTATGCCACCCTTATGACCCCCAGCACAAGAAGTACAAGTGTGAGAAACATTGTGAGAGAAAACTGTGTGATCGTGGACACAAGTGCCCATTGGCTTGTCACCGTCAATGCCCAGCGTGTCCGGTGAAGATTGAGAAGACCTTACCAGGTTGTGGGCACAAGCAAATGGTCCCTTGCTACATGGACCCTGCTGACTTCAAATGCATTGCGCCCTGTGAGAAAAGTCTCCAATGCGGACATCAGTGTAAAGCAAAGTGTGGGGGTCCATGTACAATTAATTGCAAGGTAATGGTCCCCTTCATTCTAGAATGTGGACATACCCAGAGTGATTACTGCTTCTACAAGACAAAAGAATATGAGCCTAGCTGTAGGACCCCGTGTGACCTACAGCTCAAATGCGGCCACAGCTGTACTGGTACTTGCTACGAATGCAACCAGGGGCGCTATCACCTTCCATGCTCCTACCAGTGTGAACGTCTGCTCATTTGTTCCCATAAGTGCAGGGAACCTTGCACCGGTGAGTGCCCTCCATGCAAGCTGCCCTGCGAGAACGTCTGCATCCACAGCAAGTGCAAGAAACGTTGTGGCCAACCCTGTGCCCCTTGCGCAGAGCCTTGTGCCTGGCAATGTCTGCACCAAAGTTGCAGCAAGCTTTGCCACGAACCTTGTGACCGCCCGCCATGCACGAAGCCCTGTTCCAAAATGCTGGGCTGCGGCCACCCCTGCATAGGCCTCTGCGGAGACAAATGTCCAAACAAATGTCGCGTCTGTGATCACGACGAGGTCACAGAAATATTCTTCGGCTCTGAGGACGATCCCGAGGCCTACTTCATTCATCTGGAGGACTGCGGTCACATTGTTGAGTCCGAAGCTATGGACACATACATGGAGATGGACCAACAGTCACAAGAAAATGAGCAGATGGTCATCAAACTGAAAGAGTGCCCCAGATGTCGCACTCCGATCCGCAGAAACCTTCGCTACGGCTCTCACATCAACCGCAGCCTGGCCGAGATAGAGAAAGTCAAGGAGAAGATAAATGGACACAAGATAGATATCGAAACTGAAACCAACACCCTCACAGTGCAATGGGAAACCAACAGACAACTTCTTACACATTTGCCAAACATATGTAATGAGCGTGTTCAAAGCCAATTGTCAGCGTCACATCTCACCATTAATGAACTGCTGGTAGTGGAACATACAATGCTCTTTATGGAGAGAGCCGCCATGCTTCTGAAGATCCAAAAGGAGGAGATGACTGGAAACCACAGCCTCCGTTTCACAGACAAAGTTGATGTGTTCTTCCAATGGCTTCTTCACCCAAAACAGAAATTCACTGAACAACAAGTCACAGATTTGCAAAAGGAGCTGCAGAGACTCACCCTTTTGGCTGAACTCAACGCACGGTGCACAATGGCAGACCAAAGACGACAAATAACAAAAATCCAGGCTGGAGTAGATGATATCAGGAAGGTTTTGGATAAGATTGACCCTTTAACCGAACAAGACGCAGACAAAGTGAAGCTGGCCTTACGGAATCTAGATGAAAAACTCCCCTACACGGGCCTAGGAATTAGTGATAAGGAGAGGGAGATGGTCGTCTCGGCTCTGAAGTTGCCACCTGGTCACTGGTACAAGTGTCCAAACGGCCATATCTATATCATAACGGAGTGCGGAGGGGCAATGGAGAGCAGACGCTGCCCAGACTGTGATGCCACTATCGGTGGACAGAGTCACGCTTTGGCCAGTGGAAACCAGGTCGCCTCAGAGATGGACGGAGCGCAGCACGCAGCTTGGTCTGAGGGCAATAATCTGTTGAATTATGGTCAAATAGACTTTAATGACTAAAACATGATCACCTGTTTCGCTGTGAAAGGGTTGGTTTGTGCTCTTGTTTCCTTGTTGGTAGGTTTTTCTCTGTTTAGTTTCTGAGGCACGTTGATTTTTAAAAATGTTGTCTTGAGTAGGTTGACAATTAATCACTGTTACTGTGTTTCCACCCAAATTAAACAGAATTTGAGTCACACAGAATTACACAGAACTATTCCCTAGTACCTAGGTAATGTTCCGCAGCTCTTGTTATAGGCAAAAATGTTGGCCGATTATATAGGTATAATGATCTGAATACTACTATGCCTATGCCTTGTTGTGTTTCAGCAATAGAGGGGAGCAATGCATTTGTAAAGAAAAAAAATAAAGTGTGTGATTCCAAGTTGTTGTTTTCATCATTCACATTTACATTTAGGGCATTTAGCCGACGCCTTTTTCCAAAGTGTCAAAGATACAATAAGTGAATTTGTCGGAAGAAAGAGAAACAACAAAATATTGCTGTTGGTACAGTAAGGATGTTTATAGAAACAAGTGCCAAGCACTTTGCTAGGTTAACCCATTTACCATATACAGCAATGATAGCTAAGATAAGATGCTACACAATGCTAGGTACTATTTTTAATTGCCAGGGCATACAACATACAATCAGTGTACATTAAGTGCCAGGACATACAACATACAATAAGTATGTAAGAGGGCTATTTTTAGGAGAGTAAGGGATGAGAAGGGGCGGTGGGAGTAAGGAGGAAGCCATGCAGAGTCCAGGTGAACTCTGTTTTTTAGTAGATACACAAATGCCTAAAAACAGATATACAAGGAATGTATAAATAACATGGCTACACCGGTAGATACTTCAGAAAATATATTTGTACACAGCAGTATAATAGAATATCTGACAAAACAAGTGCTACAGTGTATTGGAAAGATGTGTGGATAAGCAAACAAGATACCTTGGAAAACTAAATTAACTCAGTTTGAATTGCTTAGTTTAGTTAAAATTTCCAAAAGTCACCAGATAGTGTGAGGATGCAAAAACTATTGTAAATATTTTGTTTGGATTGTGTTTTTTTTTTTTGTTTAATATTTTTATTAACAATATGTCACATTGGACATGAAGAAATGTAACTTTTTCTTCTTTTTTTTTTACAACATTTGACATTCGTATCTAAAATATTACTCATATTTGAAACAATATTTTGATCCAAAAAAGGGTAATGTTCAAATAATGAGCAAAAATACCTTCCCCCACCAACCATCCCAACCAACCCATCCCAGCTTGTCCCTTTAAGTCCAGGGCCCTATCTTGCATCCGGCGCAATTGACTTAATCACTGGCGCATGCGTCGTTGCTAGATTGCAACTGGCGTAGAGCGTTCTTTTTCCTCCTGCGCCACGCGTCGGTAAATTAGGGAAGGATCTTGCGCTCCAAGGAGCGGTTCGGCGAAAGGAGGAGGCGTGTTCTGGCACAAACTTTCCCTGCTGCTATTTTGCAGTTTCAGAAACCACTTGCGCCACAAACCAGGAAATACCTGGTTTAAAGTCAGTGGCGCGTTGTTCAGATGCTATTTTAAGGGCGCATGCATAATTTTGCTTGTGCACCTCGTGCATACACTTTGCTTCTCTCATCTACCTAGGCACACATTCTTGGTAAATTATTTGGGAAAGAACAGCTGATACAGCGGTAATAAGTTGTACTTTTAAATCAATTCATCTGCAAACACCGTACAGAAAACACATATTTTCTGGACACAGACATTGTGTACATGCCCATAACTTTTAGAATTGATGAGTATTTGATCGTGAGAAAACATTGTTTTACCATGAGTGAGTGTTCAAAAGTATGAATGAATGCGGGTGCGCGTGTGTGCGTCCATCTGTTTAAACACACGCAAACTAAACACGTCACGCATAATACAGTCCATGAGAAATGTATGTTAACGGGGGGACGCATGCATATTAGGAACACAAGTCGATAACGATAATGCATACAATACTGATAAGAAACTATGTTTATAATGTATTGAGTATATCATTAAATAGAACCACAGTTACCGCATATCATATCATATACGTTTTCTTTGCCGAAATTTATTTGAGGACTCAGTATTTCTGAAGTTGTGGAAGAAAACCTTATTCCATGTGTTAATTAGGCCATATTATTTGGCCATAAACTGAGCCATTTGAAGTTTGAAATTCATGTGCATCTGTCTCATCAGAGACTGCAGACGCGCTGTCAAAATATCAACTCGTCAGATTCAAATGCACCCATGGCTCTTAAAGGGGATGGGAGCTGGCACTCTCATTGGTTTATTGCACGTTATGCCCAAACCACACCTACGGGTAATCAGGCTACTTCAGACCAACCCTTTTTAGATTTGCGCCGGGCGCAAGAGTCATTTTTGCGCTGGTAAAATAGCAACATCGCCATAGAACCGCCCACAAAGCTACTTGCGCTTAGCGCTTCTCACTTGCATTTCAGACCGTTAAAATAGGGACCATAGTGTTGTTGTACGTTCACAACCTGGAAGATTCACACATGCCGAACACAGAAAGCAAGAAACTGCAGGTGCTCAGTCAACTATGTTCTCATGTCTAAAAGAATACTTTGTATTTCACTGTATTTCACTGCTCTGTAAATTTATACCGAAATGAGATTTTGGGGAATTCGGTTCAATTTGAGACGTTATTAATAGTGGACCTTTCTCTTCCCACTGACACGGCGGACTGGCGCAGGGATTGCGGAGTGGGGCTGAAATCATTGGATATTAATCATAAAAATACATATATCTAACGCATTTTCATTAAATTTAAGCTTAATTAGTATGTATTTCAAACCCATACACGTAATTCATCTTGAAAAGGTAAGCTAATTACTATGTTATTCAAACAAATATACTTAATGTATTCTGAAAACATAATCTGATTAATGTGCATTTAAATTCAATAAATTATATTAATAATAAACATAAACTTGGTGAATATGCATTTCAAATGAATAGGCTTTATTAAACGGATGCATATACATCATGTAAAGTTTATTAGGTAAGTTTATGTTCAAAATATTTTAAAAAAATCAAATGGAACTTTGTCATTCAATTATTTTACATATTCCTTAAAAGTTAGGGTAAAATATTCTGAGTGTACTTTACGTAATAGGCCTAGACGAGCCTCATAGCTTAAAAACCAAATCACTTTTCATTACCTGCAGAATGTACAATCCTTCACTTTAATTGCATCATCAAATTATTTTCATCAACAGCTTGCGCTGCTTTTTTTCATAAAATGTGTCAACTCTCAAACATTTGAATCCAAGGGCACTTATATTTATCCCAACTATCACATAAGGATTCCCTTTGTCAAGTTTTCAGTATAGAGGAAGGGGGGATCCATTAGAATTGTTATATTTTTGACCAGGTCTGGTAGAACCTGGTTTGTGTTTAGAAAGTACAATAAACATCTTTACAGGCTTTAAACCTTCACGAGTTTCATCTTAGAGGAACATTATATTAGTCAGTTTGATGGATTATATTAGTCATTAAAGTTGGATGGATCTATGATAAAATACCTAAATGAAGCTGAACAAATCAAAATGACTATTGGCCAATCAATAATAAATAGCTAGAGGTCTTTATTGATTGTCCGAACGTTATAATCAATTCGAAAATCCGAGGATAAGATAATAACAATAATTATATAAATACTGTTACAGAAATATAGGTTTAATATATTGCCGTTTAAGGTTATAATTATTCATCAGCATAATTTGCAATTACAATTGCAAATGAAACAGAAAACGAATGAATTGGGGAGAAACGAAACCCGGGAAATAAACATGATGTCACACGCAGCAACACAGGCGCACCCTTCACTCAGAGCCGTTGGCCACTGCAGACGTAGTTGGCCACCGCAGCACCGCGAAGGGTTCGTTCAGGAACAGGTTGGTTTACAAAGTAAATATTGTCTTTTAGGGTGTAACTCTAACAACTAACCCTAACTATGACGACTTGAAATAACAATGAGGATGTATTTATAGGCTAAATGGGAACGCTTATTTTACCTAGGCTATTTCAATATGATCCAGCTAACATCAAACATAGTGCTCGAGTCCTAGAGTGTATAGATTATTCAATATTATATATATATCAATTATCATAATTTATTTATGTGGAACCTGAAGGCCTATTTGTGTACAAAAATATAAATTTGTAGTTTTCCGTTTAGTAGCAGAAGTAACAGAAAATATAACATTAGTAGTATCATTTGAAAACGAAAGCGTCTACCGATCCATTTCCAGAGATCATGGGGAGGAAATGAAACTTAGTTTGTCCTGCACGTATTCACTGTGTCCAGCAGGTGGCATCGATTGCAGAGTTCTGACTTGAAGTTGTTAAACAAACATAATTTTATGCCTTCCTCTTTTTCTTTAGCGACCCTTTAAAGTTGGTATGGATGGACCAACGAAAAACACAGGGGGTGGAGATTCCATGAAGAGAAATGGTGGAAGAGGTAATTTAGAGGATGTCTGAAACGTGTCAGTGTAATAGCCTACTACACTGTCTCTATTGGCTAACAATTTTGCTTCCCCCCCCCCCCCTGAATCATACAGGTGACAACGACTCTTTCAGGGGAGAGACGCGGGCCAGTAGTGAGTGTAGAAATAGCAGAGTAAAAGGAGGAGGAGAGCACAGTGGGGGGGAAGACGGCACGGCTGCTACAGGGAGAGCTGGACCATGGGAGGACAGAGGAGGGATGGGAGGAAGAAGAGGAGGTTGGAGGGATCAGAGACGCCCTGATGTGAGTCAAGTAGGCAGAGGACAAGGGAGAGGGACAAGTTGGGGAGGAGGTAGATCATGGAGGGGAGGAGACGCCAGAGGCGGCAGGGGGGGTAGGCGTGGTGGGGTGGCCCCTGGAGCCGCAGATTTCGCACGACATGCAGCAAGAGAGAGAAGCAGGAGTTTGACGGGCACAGCGCCAGCTGATCAGAGAGGAGATCAGAGCGCCAGAGGGGGCCGATGTGGTAGTCGGGGTAGGGGGGGGGGTCGCAGGATGACCTACACGATGCTGGCGGAGCTCTCGGAGAAACCGCCCTCCGAGGTGGCCATCACCCTCTCCTCCTCTCCTGCCTTTCAAGCGCTCCTGGAGGAGCGAGATATCCGGCATGACCTCGTGCAGCTGGTTTGCTCTGCCCTGAGCAGGGCCTTCCAGTCGCGCGTGGATAGGAGCACGGTCCAGCACCTTGCTGGTGTGGTGAAGGACAGCGGGTTCCTGCGCACCATCCTCCCGCAATACGTAGGCGGAATGAGTGCAGAGTCCGACCCCACCCGGAGGGAACAGTACCCGCAGCACTTTGACAACATGATAGCTGTCCTGTCTAAGGTACGAGGGCTGCATGGGCAGCTGTACACACTAAATGACATCCCAATTGTTGTGCAAGGTTTTAACCATCAAAGTGATGGTAAATAGTTGCTGTTAAGTGCAATCAAAGTAAGCCAACAGATTTTGTTGATGGAGAGGAAGTATTGATTATATATATTTGGAGTGTGTCCAGTCAGTGACTTGTGTGCCTAACTTACTCTTTTTAGGATTATGATTATGATTATGGTGAATTTGATTATTATGATTATTATTATAATGTATATAATTTGGTGATGCAGGTGCTCAGCATCTTCCCAGCCAGCTCAGTCCAGGCTGTGTCTGTACTGGTGGTTCTCTTGCGGGCCTCTCTCATTGGCCTGAGGGACTCTGGGGTTGACATCGCACGTCCAACTGAAGATAAGCTGGAAGGCATCCAGGCTTTAAGCCAGCAACTCCAAGAGAGATCCAGGGAGGGAAGCCTGCGTTCAGACCGGGACCTCCTTCCACTCTTATCCGACCAACTCGACAACCAAGGTCATCAATTAATAAGAACAGATGTTTATTGTTTAAGACTAGTTTAAAATGCTGGCAAAGATTTAGACTTGAGACTCATTAATTCGTAACATGCATACAAATTTACTTTAAGTGTAACTGTAAAAACTGTAAAGGTGCAAACTTCTGCTTATCCAGGTGAGGAAGATCTGGAGAACTTTCGTACAATACCCATCTATCCAACCAGAGAGGAGTTCCATGAAAATAAGACACCCTACCTGAGGCCCAACGCCACTACTCGCCAACACGCCAACACAGAAACCTACCTCGACACACACTTCCGACTGCTGAGAGAGGACTTTGTGCGGCCGCTACGTGAGGGGATCCAGAGATTGATCTTCAGCGATTTGGACATGGGGAATACCCAGCAGCTTAAGAAGGAGCGCTTCAACGACATCAGTGTGTACTTTGACGCCAAACTGGAGTCGCCTCTGTGCACTCGTTCAGGCTTAGCCTATGTTATCGAATTTGATGTTGAGCCTCTGAAGGTGAGTGTGTGGACCGACGTCCAACAGCCTATATTAATATATATTATATTAAGCACAACAACAATTGAACACTATTTTGATTATACCTTTATGATGTAATGAAGGAATCATCTTTTTCAACAGTTTGTTCGCTGGGAAAGCTCAAAGCGGTTACTCTATGGTTCTTTGTTGTGCATGTCGTGTGACAATTTTGAGAGCATCCTGTTTGCTACAATATCTGAACGAGAGCTGAACGACTTGAAGAAAGGCAAAATTCAGGTCATCTTTTCTGATGAGAGCAAACAAAAGCTGGCAACCATGCAGGTAGGACTTTGTGTATTTTACTGTGTTACTGTGTGTTAGTGTGTTGAGTACTAAGGTGGCATTGTATAATGAATATCTCGCAACAATAACCTACCTTTTCCTACAGACCAATCAGCCGTTTCTGATGGTGGAGACGTCTGCCTACTTTGAGGCCTACCGCCATGTTCTGGAGGGCCTGCAGGAAGTACAGGGAGATGAGCTTCCCTTTCAGAGGTTAAATATATTTTTTCTCTGCTAACAAAAAAACACATGCACAGACATTGCAGGATACAATGTGAGATGATGATTATATTTATAGAAAGATAATAATTAATGTAATACAATACAATCTCACCTCATTAAACCTTACTTTTTAGTCTTCAGTAAGTCAACATCACATTGGGTGCTCTTTTATTCCCTGAATCACTTGTATGTCCTTATTTTACAACCAAATCGCCAATGTGACAATCCCCAATATGTCGACTTCAGGTATATAGTGGAGTGCAGCCCAGATGTGCAACCCCCGATGTATCTGAGGGAAAACGACATGTACAACCTGGAACAGGTGGCAGACCCTAAGAAGAACCAGAAGATCAAGCCCTTTCACTGCCTCAGGCCTGCTGACTGGCCTGCCAAAGAGACCCTCGACCTGGACGAGTCTCAGATGGAAGCCTTTCAATTGGCTCTCACTCAGGAACTAGCCATCATACAAGGACCCCCTGGCACTGGTAGACACTTCTACTTTAACCATAGATCAAAAATATACATTAATTGGCAATTCAAGTATTATGCATACATATATGTATATATATATATATATATATATATATATACATATATATATACATATATTTTATTTTTATAGCTGATTTCGGATAGGTTCACATATTTTCTGATGTGGCAATGTCGTGCTGGGAGGAGAGATACAAAAAGTGGCGGAACACAGTATAGGATTAGATCTCATATTCCAATCCTGGTTGGATCCGCATCAATGCTTTTTAGTAGGATTTGTATCTGGATCACTTTGTATCTGGATCAAGGTTATGCAATCCAATGTTGCTTTGAAAAACTGGCATAAAATGAAGGTGGATTACCTGATCATTGATAGCAAAAATGGGATTTCCAAATCCGAATCATTCTCATCCAGTTATTGGGATGATTCTCTCTGATTGGCCGACAAACATTTGATGATTCAATTAAAACCAGAAGCTTTTGTTTTGGTGAGACCCTGTACTCGTGGAATGTCTTATCTAGTGTCGGAGCAGAGGGAATATATTTGGTTCTGAGTTAATCTGGTGGTCTGGGACGGGTGCATGCTGGAGACGGGGAATCATGCAATTGCTAACGGCCCCCATGCCCTTTCAGGCTCGCTAAAACAACAGACTCAGGATAAAAGATACTCAAAGTAGGGCGGTTTCTACCCTACCTGAGATGATGGTTTCTCAGGAATGTAAAGCTTAGCAAGCATGTCCTGCTGTTGTTTGGCTGTAACTACATTTCTGATCCTTCTATAGGAAAGACCCACGTCGGCCTTAAAATCGCTAAGGCGCTGTTGACCAACCAGGAACTCTGGAGTGCCGGTCAGGAGGCTGCGCCAATGCTTGTCGTGTGTTACACAAACCACGCTTTGGACCAGTTCCTGGAGGGTAAGCAGGCACCACTGCCACCACAGACAATGTGACCCATAGACCCTTCCTATTGGTCTCAATTCGTCCCTCGACCAGGCCCAACGAGCCTCTCTCACCTCGCTCTACCAACATGGAAGAGAAGCAGGAGAAACCGCTGAAGAGCTTAATTCTATAGGCAAATGGCTGTCAACTAACTGCTATGAGCAAACACAATTTTATGTCTGTATAGATATGAACTCGATTCCTTACATTTTCAGATTTAGTTGCCAAGTAAGAATAGAAATAAGTTACATGGTTCTTTCAATACATCCATTGATTGTTCCAGCTCTATGCACATGATTCTTCTAGAATGAGCTTCTTCTTGTCACTCAGCCTATCAGGATGCTCTACATAACACTCTTCAACATGTTTAATGAAGTTTAAGCAATATTGAAAATTAACAAATTCTGGTAAACTTTCACACCTCAGCTTTAATGTTCGATTCACTAATTGTATTGGAATGGGTAAAATATTTTGTGAATTCTGTGAATGTACAACCCTATTCTGCTCACATTCCACTCTACAAATTGCTTCAAACTGCTTTAAGTTTTGCTCTCATGCTTCGTCTTCCTTTCGATATTTGAAGGTATCCATACATTTCTAAGAAAAGGCATTGTGAGAGTTGGGGGCCGGAGCAACAGCGAGGACCTGAAGCCCTTCATCCTGAAAAATCTAATGGAAGCCTTCCGTAAGGGGAATTTGGATAGAAACATGCCCAACCACCTACGATATGCTTTTACAGAGGTGAGATCCCTTGACAAACCGTCTGTCTGTCTGTCTGTCTGTCTGTCTGTCTGTCTGTCTGTCTGTCTGTCTGTCTGTCTGTCTGTCTGTCTGTCTGTCTGTCTGTCTGTCTGTCTGTCTGTCTGTCTGTCTGTCTGTCTGTCTGTCTGTCTGTCTGTCTGTCTGTCTGTCTGTCTGTCTGTCTGTCTGTCTGTCTGTCTGTCTGTCTGTCTGTCTGTCTGTCTGTCTGTCTGTCTGTCTGTCTGTCTGTCTGTCTGTCTGTCTGTCTGTCTGTCTGTCTGTCTGTCTGTCTGTCTGTCTGTCTGTCTGTCTGTCTGTCTGTCTGTCTGTCTGTCTGTCTGTCTGTCTGTCTGTCTGTCTGTCTGTCTGTCTGTCTGTCTGTCTGTCTGTCTGTCTGTCTGTCTGTCTGTCTGTCTGTCTGTCTGTCTGTCTGTCTGTCTGTCTGTCTGTCTGTCTGTCTGTCTGTCTGTCTGTCTGTCTGTCTGTCTGTCTGTCTGTCTGTCTGTCTGTCTGTCTGTCTGTCTGTCTGTCTGTCTGTCTGTCTGTCTGTCTGTCTGTCTGTCTGTCTGTCTGTCTGTCTGTCTGTCTGTCTGTCTGTCTGTCTGTCTGTCTGTCTGTCTGTCTGTCTGTCTGTCTGTCTGTCTGTCTGTCTGTCTGTCTGTCTGTCTGTCTGTCTGTCTGTCTGTCTGTCTGTCTGTCTGTCTGTCTGTCTGTCTGTCTGTCTGTCTGTCTGTCTGTCTGTCTGTCTGTCTGTCTGTCTGTCTGTCTGTCTGTCTGTCTGTCTGTCTGTCTGTCTGTCTGTCTGTCTGTCTGTCTGTCTGTCTGTCTGTCTGTCTGTCTGTCTGTCTGTCTGTCTGTCTGTCTGTCTGTCTGTCTGTCTGTCTGTCTGTCTGTCTGTCTGTCTGTCTGTCTGTCTGTCTGTCTGTCTGTCTGTCTGTCTGTCTGTCTGTCTGTCTGTCTGTCTGTCTGTCTGTCTGTCTGTCTGTCTGTCTGTCTGTCTGTCTGTCTGTCTGTCTGTCTGTCTGTCTGTCTGTCTGTCTGTCTGTCTGTCTGTCTGTCTGTCTGTCTGTCTGTCTGTCTGTCTGTCTGTCTGTCTGTCTGTCTGTCTGTCTGTCTGTCTGTCTGTCTGTCTGTCTGTCTGTCTGTCTGTCTGTCTGTCTGTCTGTCTGTCTGTCTGTCTGTCTGTCTGTCTGTCTGTCTGTCTGTCTGTCTGTCTGTCTGTCTGTCTGTCTGTCTGTCTGTCTGTCTGTCTGTCTGTCTGTCTGTCTGTCTGTCTGTCTGTCTGTCTGTCTGTCTGTCTGTCTGTCTGTCTGTCTGTCTGTCTGTCTGTCTGTCTGTCTGTCTGTCTGTCTGTCTGTCTGTCTGTCTGTCTGTCTGTCTGTCTGTCTGTCTGTCTGTCTGTCTGTCTGTCTGTCTGTCTGTCTGTCTGTCTGTCTGTCTGTCTGTCTGTCTGTCTGTCTGTCTGTCTGTCTGTCTGTCTGTCTGTCTGTCTGTCTGTCTGTCTGTCTGTCTGTCTGTCTGTCTGTCTGTCTGTCTGTCTGTCTGTCTGTCTGTCTGTCTGTCTGTCTGTCTGTCTGTCTGTCTGTCTGTCTGTCTGTCTGTCTGTCTGTCTGTCTGTCTGTCTGTCTGTCTGTCTGTCTGTCTGTCTGTCTGTCTGTCTGTCTGTCTGTCTGTCTGTCTGTCTGTCTGTCTGTCTGTCTGTCTGTCTGTCTGTCTGTCTGTCTGTCTGTCTGTCTGTCTGTCTGTCTGTCTGTCTGTCTGTCTGTCTGTCTGTCTGTCTGTCTGTCTGTCTGTCTGTCTGTCTGTCTGTCTGTCTGTCTGTCTGTCTGTCTGTCTGTCTGTCTGTCTGTCTGTCTGTCTGTCTGTCTGTCTGTCTGTCTGTCTGTCTGTCTGTCTGTCTGTCTGTCTGTCTGTCTGTCTGTCTGTCTGTCTGTCTGTCTGTCTGTCTGTCTGTCTGTCTGTCTGTCTGTCTGTCTGTCTGTCTGTCTGTCTGTCTGTCTGTCTGTCTGTCTGTCTGTCTGTCTGTCTGTCTGTCTGTCTGTCTGTCTGTCTGTCTGTCTGTCTGTCTGTCTGTCTGTCTGTCTGTCTGTCTGTCTGTCTGTCTGTCTGTCTGTCTGTCTGTCTGTCTGTCTGTCTGTCTGTCTGTCTGTCTGTCTGTCTGTCTGTCTGTCTGTCTGTCTGTCTGTCTGTCTGTCTGTCTGTCTGTCTGTCTGTCTGTCTGTCTGTCTGTCTGTCTGTCTGTCTGTCTGTCTGTCTGTCTGTCTGTCTGTCTGTCTGTCTGTCTGTCTGTCTGTCTGTCTGTCTGTCTGTCTGTCTGTCTGTCTGTCTGTCTGTCTGTCTGTCTGTCTGTCTGTCTGTCTGTCTGTCTGTCTGTCTGTCTGTCTGTCTGTCTGTCTGTCTGTCTGTCTGTCTGTCTGTCTGTCTGTCTGTCTGTCTGTCTGTCTGTCTGTCTGTCTGTCTGTCTGTCTGTCTGTCTGTCTGTCTGTCTGTCTGTCTGTCTGTCTGTCTGTCTGTCTGTCTGTCTGTCTGTCTGTCTGTCTGTCTGTCTGTCTGTCTGTCTGTCTGTCTGTCTGTCTGTCTGTCTGTCTGTCTGTCTGTCTGTCTGTCTGTCTGTCTGTCTGTCTGTCTGTCTGTCTGTCTGTCTGTCTGTCTGTCTGTCTGTCTGTCTGTCTGTCTGTCTGTCTGTCTGTCTGTCTGTCTGTCTGTCTGTCTGTCTGTCTGTCTGTCTGTCTGTCTGTCTGTCTGTCTGTCTGTCTGTCTGTCTGTCTGTCTGTCTGTCTGTCTGTCTGTCTGTCTGTCTGTCTGTCTGTCTGTCTGTCTGTCTTGCTTTAAAGCTCTTCTTAGGTTAGATACTTTTGTTATCCACCTTTGCAACTTCTTTGTTATGTTTTATGCTGCGATACAATGCTGAATCGATTCTACCTTTTTTAATAGATTATAAGCGACCTGAAAAGTCGGGAGCATGAGGTCAATGTTCACTCGGTACAACTACAGTGCAGTCAGAAGGGGGTCCTCCGGGAATACATTCTACAGAATTACATTTCAGATAGACACTGGCCCAGTCTGGAACCGCTTGCAAGGTCCATCCGTAAGTAATTCTTATTTGTGTCTATTATATGAACATACACAAACACCATGCTATGGAGCGACTTAATTATGTTTTTTTTTTCATATTATTCAAATGTTATTTTTAATGTACATCATTAATCTTTTATGCAATTCTAAATTTTCCCAACAAGCTGACTGGCATTCAAGAGAAAAAAGGCAGAGTCAGATGGTTGAGTGGTTGGGATTAGGTCCAGCATTCTTTCAGCAGGAAGCGGAAGAGGAAGCACGTGAAGGTGAGGTTCCTGCTTAACAACAAAATAGTCAACTACTTTAATGGTTGCCCTTCTGGTTCCGTCACTGTTGAAGAAAACAGCCATCCATATTTAAGGGCTGTACAAATTTAAAGTTTGGGTTGGCAATTTATTTCATTGCAAAGCATTTTTGTCATTCATAGATCCTCTTTACATCCCGAAAGCATTTTCATTCTCTTGAAATCATTGCACATGACCGGGCAAGTGGGCAATCATTAATGTCGAGGCCTGCTTGCAAACTAATCATGTGTTTTGGGGGAGTGGATTTGGAGGGAGGCCTGAGGGATTTTTTAGGTTGGATACTTTCAAAGACTTTCTTCGATTATACCCTGACAATTGAAAGGAAACGAAGAATTAGACCATACAATAAAGCTTCAGAAGATTTATTTCATATTTAAATTATATTTAATTTTTTTTTTAGTTTTTTATACATTTTGTAATATCCCTGGCTACACTGACTATCACAGTCTGTATCACAGTAGATTGACATAAGTCAGCGCACAATTCTCCTGTAAACTGTATACATACATTGATGCATTAATTACACCTACATCAATAAATAAAGTGGCATGGGAAGAAATTATAAGGGGCCACATTTCTTAACAAGATTTGCGTAAGAAATGTTTTAAATTCCTGGTTTCAATGCCTCAGACATTGAATCGGACCCAGAAGCGGAAGCGGATGAGATGATCCAGATCGCTGAGGAAGCAGACCAGATTCACGATGAGCGATTTATCGAAGATGGCTTTGAGCGTCCAAATTTGAGGATGATCAGGCAGCAGGAAGTGCACCAGGCAGAGGAACAGATTCTGGCAATGAACTTTAAGAATGTCCGCCGACAGAGGGGCCAGAGTGACCAGGAATGGCAGGTAAAGTTGACAGCCTTGTTTCTGTTAAACAGTGACGTCATGCATCTTTAATACATCCTTTATAAGTTCTTAGCTGCTTTTTGAAATTGTAGTTCCTTGCTCAACGGCAATGGGATTATTTAGGAAGAGCGAATTGACCATGGCCATATCATAAATTTCACTCACTAAACCTTTAATTTATTCATCTGAAATAATACAGGCAAATTATCTAAGCAATCGTAGTTCTTTCATGCTTTGGAATTGTAACCTATAATAAAACCTTGTTATATTACATTATTCTGAATTGTTCAGATGCAGAGAAACCAGCGGAAAAGTATCAAGAGAAAATTCCGGAAGGAACTCGATAAGGAATCAGATATGACTGAAAAAGAGGAAATGGCCATATTTGATATTTGGCAACTGAGTTTGGCAGAACGATGGAGACTTTATCGGTATGGGTCAACTTTATTCACTTTCACTTCCTCATGACTTCCTTTTTTTTTTATTGTTTATCCTCACTTTACTTATTACTTTATTTAAAAAAAATAAATGTATGTTATGCAGAAAGAAGCTTTAAATATGTGCAACAGTAGATTATCTTTGGCAATTTTTTGTTCTTTTTTTTTAAACAAAAAAAGAACACAATGTTGTAAGACTAAGGTTTGATTTTTCAGGGTTTAAATTTACATTTTACATTTAGGGCATTTATCAGATGCTTTTATTCAAACTGACTTACATTAAGTACATTTTCCGAAGAAAGATAGCAATATATCACTGTTGGTACAGTAAGGATGGTCGTAGTAACAAGTGCCAAGCACTAACGATTGTAAGGTAAACCGATTCCCCATATACAACAAGGATAGCTAGGATAAGGTGCCACACAATGGTAAGTACTATTTTTAAGCGCAAGTACGAAAAGCATACAATAAGTGCGTACATTAAGTGACTGGAGGTACTACAGACAATAAGTGCGCAAGAGGGGTGTCGGCGGGGTGGGGGTAAGGGGGGAGGAGGTCCCGTTTACCCCCTTTAAAAAATAATAAGGCATGAATGTGCAGATAGTCTTTTCTGAAAGGAAATTAAAATTTTAATTTAAAGTGCTCTCTAGCACCATCCTGACCCCCAACGTCCAGAAAGCCATGCTTCTTGTGGTGTCTTATTGTTGTTAAAACTGCCCCGACCAACCAGTAGGGGTCGCTAATGCAGCGACCAGGACACAAACCATTCTACCAGGACACAAACCATTCTATGCCTGCCTAACCTAACCTATGAACACAGATACTGTAGGACCATTATAGGACTGTAGGACCATTATAGGACCAATAAAAACACAGTTTCAGTCCAACAACACGACTGTGATATACTGTGTCAACATCAAGCCAATAAAATCAAAAATTGAGCTTGTTCATCGTCTGCAATAAGTATATAAAAAAAAGTAGCCTTTATTTCTAGATCTTTGCGGCCCATTGGCCAATCCTGCACTGCCTGGTACCGGTCCGTGGCCAGGTGGTTGAGAACCCCTGCTTCATGGGATACAACTTTCTTTCAAGTTTTGTAACAAAAATAGTATCCCTAAAAGGACGGCATGACGTCCACAGGGTCCAAGTTCTGAAGTTCCTGATGAGGATCGTAAAGGAAAATGGTGTGTTTTTCTGTCCCCACGTCATCTTCTGCAGGCTATGGGTGTCACGCTACAGGTCTTTTCTGCAAGATCAACTTCAGAAGTCCATGGAGGAATACCAGAACACGGTGGAAAGGTTGGAGGAGGTGCGGCTCAACGAGAAAATCAGTCTCCTCCGCAACGCCAAGGTATAACCACAGCTATTATAGAGTGAGAGAGTTATGCCATCCAGGATGAAGGAACATGAAAGGAAAGAGACTGCAGTATCATGCTTGAGAACCGCGGGTAGTGTGCTAGACTGTGTGTAACGCACAGAGATGGGATTTTAATCTTCATCTACTTAAGCTTTAAGTGGGCTAGTCACAAGGTATTGGGACTTCACTATTATATGCAATATCGAGCATACTGCCTACAATCATTTGCACCCCTGGTGGTCAATGCACATATTCAGCCAAGTTGCTTATCTTTTTATTAATAATAATAATAATAATAATAATACATTTAATTTAGAGGCACCTTTCAAGACACCCAAGGTCACCTTACAGAGCATATAGTCATCATTCAAAACTATGTAAAACAGACTAGGAATAAAAGGAAAACAGAGGTTAAACATGAAGAATAATAATAATTAATAACACTCAAAGACGCCTAAAGTGAAGTGGGGACCTCACTAACCACCACCAATATGTAGCACCCACTTGGGTGATGCACGGCAGCCAATCGGTGCCAGAACGCTCACTACACACCAGCTTGAGGTGGAGAGTTAGGGATGAGGTGGAGAGTGAGGGAAAAGAACATATTTAAACACTATCGACCATATTTAAACACTGTCGATCACATTTAAACAATATCGACCACATGTAAACACTATCGACCACATTTAAACACTATCGACCATATTTAAACACTATGGACCACATGTAAACCCTATCGACCACATGTAAACACTATCGCCCACATTTAAACACTATCACCCACATTTAAACACTATGGACCACACGTAAACCCTATCGACCACATTTAAACACTATCGCCCATTTAAACACTATCGCCCACATTTAAACACTATGGACCACATTTAAACACTATGGACCACATGTAAACCCTATCGACCACATGTAAACCCTATCGACCATATATAAACACTATCGACCACATTTAAACATGTAAACCCTATCGACCACAATTAAACACTATCGACCACAATTAAACACTATCGACCACATTTAAACATGTAAACCCTATCGACCACATTTAAACATTAGAACACCTTTTGGTAAAACTAAGACTTACGATTCAAGAGGTTTCATTTGCCAAACATCAAAATGTTGTGTAATGCCCAACCAGGTCATCGGCATGACGACCACAGGGGCGGCCAAGTTCCGTAAGATCTTGCAGGAAGTGCGTCCGCGGCTGGTGATAGTGGAGGAGGCTGCTGAGGTGTTGGAGGCCCACACCATCACCTCTCTGAACCCAGAGTGTCAGCACCTCATCCTCATTGGAGACCACCAGCAGGTACTACTCCAACAACAACAGAGAACACATGTTGGGTCTTAAAGCTGCACCATGTGCCTTCAGCACTTTAGTTAAAGGCTGTGTTGCAGGTTAACTGGAAGTTTTTATTAATGGGTACATAAAGCACTCAAAATATGTCTATCATTTATAAATTGTCTCCAAAATAGTGTTAAAGTCCAGTTTTTGGCAGAAACAGGTGTTTTCTAACGCCATTCGGCGATTTTTATCAGTGGACATTTTGCGATGATAACAATATCGAGTTTGAGATGTCAATCATGGGATATTGCCCAATATCCCGAGATAACGAACCAATCAAATTGCGCCATTTTAGGAGGTTCACGTGTAGCATATACTATCTATATATAATATCTATGTATTTATCTATGTATCTGTATAATCTGCTGAACACTCTCTTACAAGTCTACTCTCAAGGGTCTCAATGCGGCTTTGGTCCGTGACTCCCCAACGTGACGTCGTGCAATGCATTCTGGGGGAAATGAGAATCAATAGCAAACCGCTAAAATAGAACCTACTTTTTCGTATTACATTCCGTTTTGTGATACCTAACAACATTAAATACAATGGATAACAGTTTCTATCTTTATTACCAACAAGCAAATTGCACAAATTGGTTGGAAAATGAACCCTGCAACACAGCCTTTAAAGGGTCTCTGGTGATTAGCCAATACAAGCCAGTAAATACAGTCCACTGAGAGGGCTGGTAGGGTGATCAATCGATCCTTCTATCTTTATATCAACTTCAATTCAGTTTCTTTATTGGCTTGAAAGACACATGTTCAAGAAAATGTTAAATGTTGCCAAAGAATATACCAAAATTAACGATAATGAAGATCTAGATACCATAATAATATAAATCCTACTTTCATACATCTGGGTGGACAATACCACTTGTGATGTCACCACACTGTCGACTTTGAAACAGCTTGTACTGGCGAATCATCACCCTCACACCTGCTTGTGAAATAGAGGCCCTTTAAAAGGAAAAGGGAATAACGAATAAACCCATTCCCTGGGATTATTCCCTTTGTCACTAAAATGTGGACACATTAGGATAATTAAATCTGATGATTCAAGACTCAAAGGTTTTTTATTTGTCTCATACAGGATGTGCAGTGTAATGTTTGTACTCTTCACTCAGTACTCTAATGCAAGCTCCGTACCTGAGGGGGTTAGATTAGGGGTGCAGAGTCAAACTACAACAAGTGAAATATATCACAGTCAATAATTCCCGCTTGATTAGAAGTGTCCATCAAATATGCTATAAGTAAAGCAACTTGACACATTATTACTTGAACAAAAGTTGTAGTATTTTGCACGGTTAATTGGAAGAATATTCCAATTATGTCTCTGTTAAAACACATGAATGCCATACTTCTATTTTCACCCGAGTAGGCTGCTGTTCAATGACCAAGGCCCTAAAGGGGACATGCTTTGAACTATAACACATGCATATATACATATACATTTTTGATATTTTCTTTCCTGGTAGCTGCGGCCTAGTGCTACAGTGTACGATCTGGCCAAGAACTTCAGTCTGGAGGTTTCCATGTTCGAGAGGCTGGTGAAAACTGGTTTCCCTTTCGTCAGGCTCAACTATCAGGTTAGTACGATGGCAGCCTCTTTCCTTGATTTTAGAAAGGCTGGAAATATTCACTCTTCTCAGTCAGAGAGTATGAAATATTGACCTAAATATATATTTTGATGTGATGTGTGTTAATATATATGGGTCTTTCTACATATAAAACATATTTAAAATAAATAAAACATGTTAAAATGATGAAAGCAAAATAAATATTATATTATATTTTCTGAATTTGGGTTCCACACGGGCTGTTTTAATGTTCTCTTAATGTGTGTGTGTGTGTGTGTGTGTGTGTGTGTGTGTGTGTGTGTGTGTGTGTGTGTGTGTGTGTGTGTGTGTGTGTGTGTGTGTGTGTGTGTGTGTGTGTGTGTGTGTGTGTGTGTGTGTGTGTGTGTGGTCGTCGGGTCAAGCATCGCATGAGGCCCGACATCGCCCGCCTCCTGACTCCTCACATCTACCCCGAGCTGGAGAACCACCCTTCAGTCATGGACTATGACAATGTCAAGGTGCTTGTTGAATCCACTGCCTCTGCCTCAGGGTGGCAGAAATCGACTCTTTTCTCCCTCAGGAGTACACACCTACTGGCCTGAGGCCTTTACATCTATTTAGAGGGATTCAGAACATATGAGCTTATGAGGGGAGATGGCGTTTCCAGTGTGTGTTTGTGTGTGTTAGAGCATTTGATCTATTGATCTGATGTTATTTGACTATCAACTAGTTTTCTTTGTTCCTTCTACATTTAAAATAGTCTTCTAACGTCTCTCTTTCCTCCTATTAAATGTATTTTAATACTTGTATACGTCCAAATAGATGATCCCTTCATAGCCATAATGAATTATCTCTATTGTCTGCTTTATCACAGGGCATCCAAACCAATCTGTTCTTCCTGGAGCACAGCCACCTAGAGGAAAACCTCAGGGATGGGAAAAGTCACGAGAACAAACATGAAGCCATGTTTGTAGTTGCTCTGTGTCGCTATCTTCTGATGCAGGACTACAATCCAGAACAGATTACTATCCTCACCACGTACAGCGGACAGCTCTTCTGCCTGCGCAATATGATGCCCTCCTCCGAGTTTGCAGGGGTCAAAGTGCATGTGGTTGACAAGTATCAAGGGGAGGAGAACGACATTGTCTTGCTGTCTCTGGTCCGCAGCAACACCATGGGTAGTGTGGGCTTCTTGAGCATCCCCAACCGTGTCTGCGTGGCATTATCACGCGCCAAGAAAGGCCTCTACTGCATTGGAAACAGTGCAATACTGAGCAAAGTCAAACTGTGGAGCAATATCTTTGGCACCTTGAAAGAGAAGGAACAGATGGGCAAAGCGCTCACTCTGTGCTGTCAGAACCACCCAGAAAAACAGATCCAGGCCGCCTGCTCTGAGGACTTCAAACAAGCCCCCGAAGGGGGATGTTTGACGCCTTGTGAGTTCCGCTTGGACTGCGGCCATGTTTGTGCTCGAGTATGCCACCCTTATGACCCCCAACACAAGAAGTACAAGTGTGAGAAACACTGTGAGAGAAAACTGTGTGATCGTGGACACAAGTGCCCATTGGCTTGTCACCATCCATGTCCCGCGTGTCCGGTGAAGATTGAGAAGACCATACCAGGTTGTGGGCACAAGCAAATGGTCCCTTGCTACATGGACCCTGCTGTCTTCAAATGCAACGAACCCTGTGAGAAAAGTCTCCAGTGTGGACATCAGTGCAAAGCAGTGTGTGGGGGTCCATGTACAATTAATTGCAAGGTAATGGTCCCCTTCATTCTAGAATGTGGACATACCCAGAGTGATAACTGCTTCTACAAGACAAAGGACTATGAGCCTAACTGTAGGACCCCATGTAACCTACAGCTGAAATGCGGCCACAGCTGTACTGGTACTTGCTACAAATGCAACCAGGGGCGCTATCACCTACCATGCTCCTACCAGTGTGAACGTCTGCTCATTTGTTCCCATAAGTGCAGGGAACCTTGCACCGGTGAGTGCCCTCCATGCAAGCTGCCCTGCGAGAACGTCTGCATCCACAGCAAGTGCAAGAAACGTTGTGGACAACCCTGTGCCCCTTGCACAGAGCCTTGTGCCTGGCAATGTCTGCACCAAAGCTGCAGCAAGCTTTGCCACGAACCTTGTGACCGCCCTCCATGCACAAGGCCCTGTCTCAAAATGCTGGACTGTGGCCACCCCTGCATAGGCCTCTGCGGAGACAAATGTCCAAAGAAGTGTCGCGTCTGTGATCACGACGAGGTCACAGAAATATTCTTTGGCTCTGAGGACGATCCCGAGGCTTACTTCATTCAACTGGAGGACTGCGGTCACATTGTTGAGTCCAAAGCTATGGACACATGCATGGAGATGGACCAGAAGTCAGAGGACAACGAGCAGATGGTCATCAAACTGAAAGAGTGCCCCAGATGTCGCACTCCGATCCGCAGGAACCTTCGCTACGGCTCTCACATCAACCGCAATCTGGCTGAGATAGAGAAAGTCAAGGAGAAGATAAATGGACACAAGATAGATATTGAAACTAAAAGAAACACCATCAAAGTGCAATGGGAAACCCACAGACAACTTCTTACATATTTGCCGTACAAGTGTCAAGATCATGTTCAAAGCCAATTGTCAGAGTCAGATCTCACCGCTAATGACTTGCTGGGTCTGGAACATACAATGCTTTTTATGGAAAGAGCCGCCATGCTTCTCAAGATCCAAAGAAAGGAGATGACTGGAAACCACAGCCTCCGTTTCACAGACAAAGTTGATGTGTTCCTCCAATGGCTTTTTCACCCAAATCAGAAATTCACTGAACAACAAGTCTCAGATCTGCAAAAGGAACTGCAGAGACTCACCCTTTTGGCTGAACTCAACGCACGGTGCACAATGGCAGACGCAAGAGAACAAATTACAGAAATCCAGGCTGAGGTAGATGCTATCAGGAAGGTTCTGGATAAGATTGACTCGTTCACTGAACAAGACGCAGACAAAGTGAAGCTGGCCCTAAAGGATATTGAAGAAAAGATCCCCTACACGGTCCTTGGCATTAGTGATAAGGAGAAGGCGATGGTCGTCTCGGCTCTGAAGTTGCCACCTGGTCACTGGTACAAGTGTCCCAACGGCCATGTCTATATCATAACGGAGTGCGGAGGGGCAATGGAGAGCAGACGCTGCCCAGACTGTGATGCCACTATCGGTGGACAGAGTCACACTTTGGCCAGTGGAAACCAGGTCGCCTCAGAGATGGACGGAGCGCAGCACGCAGCTTGGTCCGAGGGCAATAATCTGTTGAATTTTGATCAATTAGACTTGAATGACTAAAACACGATCACCTGTTGGCTGACCAGGATTTTGCATGTGGGGATTGTTAATTGGTTGGTAGGTTGACAGGTTTAGCAGGTCGGCAAGTTAATTTGACTACTTTTACCTACTCTGTAGTAGGTTTACCTACAGCAAAATTGTCATATGCAAGAATGTTGGCTGATATATGGGTATAATGATAAGAATACTATAACTTTAATGCTATGGTAAAAATTGTTTTTTATTCTTTTTAGATACACACATGCCTAAAAACAGATGCACACAATGTATAAATAACATGGCTACACTGGATCAATTAGAAAATATATCTTCACGAGGAGCAGTACATTTGAAAAACTGATGATGCTTTCTTTCTTGTTGTACTTCATTTATTACATAAACACAGTCCAGCCTCCTAGCTTAAAACAAAATCAACTGCTTGCACCGCGATGAATCAAAGGACAACTTTGTTGGGGAAAAGCACAACCTACTAAAATAGCATTGTCAAGGCAAGTGCTGAAAACAATCACATTTTAAATGGATGTCTTGCAAAGTTACCGAGGGGGGCAATAATGGACAAAAATGCTTGCAATGAAATATAAGAATATATTTATGCTGAATGATTATCTCATATATCTTGTTAATATGCTCATTGTCACAATTGCAGTAGACCGGTAGGCCTACTTATACCAGGTCTGGTAGAACCAGGAGTGTGTGTAGATAGCACCAAAAAAAAAAAAATCAAGAAAGGGATATGCTAATCATTTACCTGTGAGGAGAAGAACAGACTAATCGAAATGGAAAGAACAAGGTCATTATTGTAGAGAGAAATGCTGTCAAAATAAAGTTTTCCATCCTGTAAATAAAACAAAAAAAGAAAAACAATCGTCATTTTTTTATTATGTTTCAGAGAAGTCATCTCTCCGAAGTTCAGCACTGCAATCAATTATGGAAGGTTGAAACCCCCTACGGAAAACAAACTGAATCGGTTGTGTCCACTAGGAGGGGGGGGGGGGGAAGGTATATGATTTGTGAACTCTGACGGTGCCCAGGGAACAGCTCAGAAATACTCTCAGATACCCTACATGTGATGAATCAATACAGTGCTCTGTACAGTGCTAATCAACAACTTTAGGAGAACATCACTTATCACATCTTGGAACTTTTAAGATTTTCCTCTTGAAGGAAAATTATATTAGTTGATGAAAAACAAAGTTGGATAGATCTATAAGATACTTAAATAAGGTAAAAAAAAAGAAAAAAAAAAAGACTATCAATAGTAACACTTCGGTGTTGGCCGGTGGTCGTCGGGTAGGCTACGAGGCCCGCCATCGCCTGCCTCCTGACCCCACACACTCAAAAAAATGACTTTTAGGCATTGTAATGTATACTTATTCAAAAGTAGTAATTCTTACAGTGTAATATCAAGTTTCAATAGGAACTAGAAAAAAACATTAAACTATACACAAAATATTCATGTAATGAATGTTCTTGACTTGGAAGAGTATTTTTTACTAGATATTTACGCATACTATTAAATTATTTATTGTCACTGCACCAACACCTGAACATTCTAAGTAACTTTTATTCTGAAGAAACAGCGCATTGGATTTCGCGCATGCGCCATTTGACAACGTATGAACGTAAAGCCAGTGAAGCGCCAGAGAAGAAGCGGGAAGAAGGCTCTGAAGCTCTGAAGCAAGATCTCTGGATCGCAATTTTGCTGGATCGGGTCGAGAGACACGAGACGAGTGAGTAATTGCCTTTCTGTTTTATATTTGTAATCGTAGAAGAGTTTGTGTACATTTTGATAGTTTGATTATAGTCTGCTTGACGCAATATACGTTAGTAATGTTGGTAGTGCCTGTAATATTCGTTTTTCGCCATCGCCATTTTGGTCTACCAGGCGAGACTAGCTTAACGTTTGTTGAGGTGAGTTGCATTACTGAAGAGTAAGCACAAGTTTCACTTAAAATGTCTTTTCTCAAAACGAAAACGAGTTGTTTTTATAGGGAAGTGTTTATGGTTGACTTCAAGTCGAAACTAATACCTTTTTGGCGCCATGTTTGACGATGACTTTCACTTGAACTAGTTAAATTAGCGCTAGCCTGTATTTTCACTGAGGCCCACATTAACCTACTCAAAATGTCGACTTAAACAGTGGCTCTTAATGTTACATTATCTTGGCATGATATTTATTTCACTCTTATACCGTGAAATTCTCTTACATGTGAGTTCTGAGTTATATCAGACCGTTCAAATAGGGCCCTTAATGTGCCCCTGATGGTCAAAATTCAAAATCAACGGAGCCCTCAGGTGAATCTAGTCTTCTAGTCGAACCTTTGGTGTGGAGGTGCGTCTTGTTTGTTGTTTTCAACCAATGAGCAGTATCTCCAGCAGAGTGAGTTTTGCCCTCCAGGCATGAAATCATTCCAATATATTGTGGTATCCCAACCTTCTGCTTAGAAATGTTTTGTTTAAAGCTCAGTCAACTAAATAGGAATTATCTTATGGCAATGAAGTCGATATGAATGATTGAAGAAATTCGGTTTGTTCCTCAATAGCATTGTCTTCTTTTCTTGTAAGTTCTTCGCAGGAGGACAACCGCAGTGATGCTACTGAACACGTCCTCAAGATCATGGTCGTCCATGATGCTTCAGAAGAGGATCCAGTCGATGTCTCCATCATTCTTGAAGGCAGGGAGGTGTTGCATGGATGTGGAAACACCACTAAAGCTTGTACATTATTGATGGGACTGTATGGGGACACATTAGTGCCATAATTCACTAATGTGATAAAAGATACATTCGGGCGTATTATATTATTCCACATGCGTAGATATTAACTGCGAGCGCGCAAATGATCTCTGCGTGCTGAAAACAGCCTCTTGCGCGCGCAAATTACCTCAGCGCGCGCAAAATACCTCAGCGCGCGCAAAACCTCTCGCGAAAGATGTTTTTACGCTCTCGCTCGAATTTAATTTTGGCACTATGGGGGAGGGAACCAAGGCAGGGCGGGCTTTCCTATGATTGGCCGTTTCTGAAGCGCGATATTTGATTGACAGCCCTCCTCAGCCCTCCTCTCATTCAATTCTGAATTGTACAGTAAATGGCTGAAACGATAGTTACGTATTGTAACTCCAGATTCTATGAGTATAGGCGCAGCCTTTTAAGTGTCGGCCTCATTGTCCTTTAAATAGCTGAAGAAAAGCTGTTTATTGGGAGCAGAACGTCCGCCGGCGCCCGGACTATATCTGCGAAATGCGGACGTCGTTGAGGCACGCCGCACGCGGACGTAATTGAGGCCCACGCTGTTGGTGGTCGGGGATTACAAATTTTTCAGTGCTACGGCTCACGCCTAGGGATAACCCAATAGCGATAGCCTTAAAAGGCTGCGCCTATACTCATAGAATCTAGAGTTACAATAAGTAACTATCGTTTCAGCCATTTACTGTACAATTCAGAGTTGAATGAGAGGAGGGCTGTCAATCAAATTTCGCGCTTCAGAAACGGCCAATCATAGGAAAGCCCGCCCTGCCTTGGTTCCCTCCCCCATAGTGCCAAAATTAAATTCGAGCGAGAGCGTAAAAACATCTTTTGCGAGAGGTTTTGCGCGCGCTGAGGTAATTTGCTCGCGCGAGAGGCTGTTTTGCGCGCGCTGAGGTAATTTGCGCGCGCAGAGATCATTTGCGCGCTCGCAGTTAATATCTACGCGTGTGGAATAATATAATACGCCCGACTGCATCTTTTATCACATTAGTGAATTATGGCACTAATGTGTCGCCATAGGACTGATCTATGCCCTCAACCTTATACCCATAACCTTTTTTTAATTTCTTTCTTGTTCATTCGTCTACTATGCATTGTATTTGATTATGTTTGTACAATCTTACAAAACACTATGCTTTACTGTTCCCGTAGAGACGCATTGTTTTGAGAAACTGCAATAGGAAAAAAGATTTGACTATTCATCTTCATCCAGTCCTTGTTATCAATAAAATTGCTTCATTACAGTACCATATCTTGTTGTCTTTTCAAGCTTAATAAGCTCAGTGCCTTATTTTTTGTTGATTTATTCAGTTATTGAAGTTGTGTATGTGGGGCTACTTTAAATAAATAACACTTCAAGTTATTTGATTTCATACAATACAATCAGTGCTTTGAGCATTTAGCTATTTGCCATTTGGTAATATTTATCAAAAGAAACTAGGCAACATTTACGTAATTTTAGTGTGTAAAACCACTAAATACAACTGAGTAATAGAAACAGAAAAAGTATAGTAAAATCTACTTATTCAGTTCATAACACTAAATATTATAGACTAGTAAGATTTACTCACTATTTGGATGACCATGATGTTCCTGTATTGACATAATTAAGTAAAATATACTTAATATTTTCACAAATGTCAAGGTTAGCAGCAAGTACATTTTACTTGTTGCCGGCAATTAAGTTGTACTTGATTATTAAAGCATTGAAGTTACTTAGTTTTTTTTAGTGCAATTTCTTACAAAGATTTTTTAAGTAAATTCAACAAGTTATTTTTTTGAGTGCACATCTACCCCGAGCTGGAGTACTACCCGGCCGTCAGCCATGGACTATGATAACGTCAAGGTGATTGTTGCATCCACTGCTGCTCTCTCCTCCAGCAGTACACACCTACCGACCTGAGGCGTTTATCTTTTTCTATTTGGAGGGATTCAGAACGTCTGACCTTTCCAGTGTGTGTGTTTGTGTGTGTTAGCACTGTGACATTTGATCTATTTTGACTACTTTTCTTTGCCCCTTCTACAATTACAGAGTCTCCTTACTACTAATTGAATGTATTTTAATACTTTTATATCTCCAAATAGATGATCCTTTCAGGGCCATAATGTATATTCTCTATTGTCTGCTTTATCACAGGGCATTTTTTTCGTTTGTCTCGTTTTTCTAGGTGTGACATCATGTTTCCTGGGCGAGTGCGTGTTACATTGAAAGCGAGGCTGGGTACCCAGCCTCGCTTTCAATATAACACGCACTCGCCTTCTGTAAACACCATCAGTAAATAATAATATGGAAACAATATAAAATATCTTTCAACAAGAAAAAATAATTTGTTTACTGTAAATGGATAAAGGTCAACAAATGCGCAATTTTCAGCGGTCAGAAATGTGTTGTGATCAGTGGTATTCCTCATAGCTCTCAGGCTGTGAGGAAATCAGCAGCCCGCGAACGCAGCTCCTTTGATGTGAACGCGCACAGAGCGCAGAGTTCAGAGCCGGACAATGATGTCGTAAAGCCCTCAGGTCTACAGCATCAACTGTGGCTAAACATCAACTGGCATAAAAACGGCTGGTTTTTTGGTTTCTGTTTATGTCAATTATTTCCAAAAAACAGAGTAGCCTAATAAAACGTACCTTGCTCAAAGGGGGAAACGAAACCCAGGAAACATGATGTCACACCTAGAAAAACGAGTCAAACAGGCTCGCCTTTCACTCAGAGCCTTCACCACCGCACCACCGCGAAGGGTTCGTTCAGGTTGGTCAATAAAGAAAATATTGTCTTTTAGTAACTCTAACTAACTACAAACCCGAACTATGACGACTTGAAATAACATAAATGTGAGGATGTATTTATAGGCTAAATGAGAATATTTCACCTAGGCAAATTCAATATGAACCAGCTTATCAAACGGCTCGAGCCCTCGAGTTACATTGTATAGATTATTATGTATTATTATAATTATAATTATTAATGATGATTATCTATTTATGTGGAACCTGTATTTGTGTACAAAAATATACAGTTGTAGTTGTCCGTTTCAGTAGTAACACAAAATATAAAGTTAGTCGCATCAATTGTACTTCCTTTCAGAAAATAATTGTTAACCGATCCATTTCCTGAGCTCCTGGGGAGGAAATGAAACTTAGTTTGTCCTGCACGTATTTACTGCGTCCAGCAGGTGGCAGCGATGGCAGAGGTCTGACTGGATGTTGTTCAACTGACTAATTTTATGCCTTCCTCTTTTTCTTTAGCGACCCTTTAAAGTTGGTATGGATGGACCAACTGAAAACACAGGGGGTAGAGAATCCATGAAGAGAAATTATGGAAGAGGTAATTTAGAAGATGTCTGAAACGTGTCAGTGTAATAGCCTACTACACTATCTCTATTGGCTAACAATTTTGCTTCCCACCCCCTGAATCATACAGGTGACAACGACTCTTTCAGGGGAGAGTCGAGGGCCAGTAGTGAGTGTAGAAATAGTAAAAGGAGGAGGAGAACACAGTGGGGGGAAGACGGCACGGCTGCTACAGGGAGAGCTGGACCATGGGAGGACAGAGGAGGGATGGGAGGAAGAAGAGGAGGTTGGAGGGATCAGAGACGCCCTGATGTGAGTCAAGTAGGCAGAGGACAAGGGAGAGGGACGAGTTGGGGAGGAGGTAGATCATGGAGGGGAGGAGACGCCAGAGGCGGCAGGGGGGGCAGGCGGGGTTGGATGGCCCCTGGAGCAGGTCAATGTGGTAGTCGGGGTCGGGGGGGCGGTCGCGGATCGAGACCCAGGGCGCCTCATTCGAGGTCAGCCCCCCCCAGCGACACCAGGGGGGGGGCGCCACACGGTCGCAGGATGACCTACACGATGCTGGCGGAGCTCTCGGAGAAACCGCCCTCCGAGGTGGCCATCACCCTCTCCTCCTCTCCTGCCTTTCAAGCGCTCCTGGAGGAGCGAGATATCCGGCATGACCTCGTGCAGCTGGTTTGCTCTGCCCTGAGCAGGGCCTTCCAGTCGCGCGTGGATAGGAGCACGGTCCAGCACCTTGCTGGTGTGGTGAAGGACAGCGGGTTCCTGCGCACCATCCTCCCGCAATACGTAGGCGGAATGAGTTCAGAGTCCGACCCCACCCGCAGGGAACAGTACCCGCAGCACTTTGACAACATGATAGCTGTCCTGTCTAAGGTACGAGGGCTGCATGGTCAGCTGTACACACTAAATGACATCCCAATTGTTGTGCAATGTTTTAACAACCAAAGTGATGGTATATAGTTGCTGTTAAGTGCAATCAAAGTAAGCCAACAGATTTTGTTGATGGAGAGGAAGTATTGATTATCTATATTTGGATTGTGTCCAGTCAGTCAGACTTGTGTGCCTAATTTACTCTTTTTAGGATTATGATTATGATGATGATGAATTTGATTATTATGATTATTATTATAATGTATATAATTTGGTGCTGCAGGTGCTCAGCATCTTCCCAGCCAGCTCAGTCCAGGCTGTGTCTGTACTGGTGGTTCTCTTGCGGGCCTCTCTCATTGGCCTGAGGGACTCTGGGGTTGACATCGCACGTCCAACTGAAGAAAAGCTGGAAGACATCCAGGCTTTAAGCCTGCAACTCCAAGAGAGATCCAGGGAGGGAAGCCTGCGTTCAGACCGGGACCTCCTTCCACTCTTATCCGACCAACTCGACAACCAAGGTCATCAATTATTAAGAACAGATGTTTATTGTTTAAGACTAGTTTAAAATGCTGGCAAAGATTTAGACTTGAGACTCATTAATTCGTAACATGCATACAAATTTACTTTAACTGTAACTGTAAAACTGTAAAAGTGCAAACTTCTGCTTATCCAGGTGAGGAAGATCTGGAGAACTTTCGTACAATACCCATCTATCCAACCAGAGAGGAGTTCCATGAAAATAAGACACCCTACCTGAGGCCCAACGCCACTACTTGCCAATACGCCAACACAGATACCTACCTCGACACGCACTTCCGACTGCTGAGAGAGGACTTTGTGCGGCCGCTACGTGAGGGGATCCAGAGATTGATCTCGAGCGATTTGGACATGGGGAATACCCAGCAGCTTAAGAAGGAGCGCTTCAACGACATCAGTGTGTACTTTGACGCCAAACTGGAGTCGCCTCTGTGCACTCGTTCAGGCTTAGCCTATGTTATCAAATTTGACGTTGAGCCTCTGAAGGTGAGAGTGTGGACCGACGTCCAACAGTCTTTCTATATTAATCACAACAACCATTGAACATTATTTTGATTATACTGTTATGATGTAATGAAGGAACCATCTTTTTCAACAGTTTGTTCGCTGGGAAAGCTCAAAGCGGTTACTCTATGGTTCTTTGTTGTGCATGTCGTGTGACAATTTTGAGAGCATCCTGTTTGCTACAATATCTGAACGAGAGCTGGAAGACGTGAAGAAAGGCATAATTCAGGTCATCTTTTCTGATGAGAGCAAACAAAAACTGGCATTCATGCAGGTAGGACTTTGTGTATTTTACTGTGTTACTGTGTGTTACTGTGTGGGGTATTAAGGTGGCATTGTATAATGAATATCTCGCAGCAATAACCTACCTTTTTCTACAGACCAATCTGCCGTTTCTGATGGTGGAGACGTCTGCCTACTTTGAGGCCTACCGCCATGTTCTGGAGGGCCTGCAGGAAGTACAGGGAGATGAGCTTCCCTTTCAGAGGTTAAACATTTGTTTAATTTTCTGCTAACAAAAAAATACATAAACAGACATTGCATCATACAATATCTGTGCATGCTTGAGAGTTTATTTATAGAAAGATAATAATTAATGTAATACAATACAATCTCACCTCATTAAACCTTACTTTTTAGTCTTCAGTAAGTCAACATCACATTGGGTGCTCTTTTATTCCCTGAATCACTTGTATGTACTTATTTTACAACCAAGATCCCCAATGTGTCGTTCCCCAATGTGTCGACTTCAGGTATATAGTGGAGTGCAGCCCAGATGTGCAACCCCCACAGTATCTGAGGGAAAACGACATGTACAACCTGGAACAGGTGGCAGACCCTAAGAAGAACCAGAAGATCGAGCCCTTTCACTGCCTCAGGCCTGCTGACTGGCCTGCCAAGGAGACCCTCGACCTGGACGAGTCTCAGATGGAAGCCTTTCAATTGGCTCTCACTCAGGAGCTAGCCATCATACAAGGACCCCCTGGCACTGGTAGACACTTCTACTTCAACCATAGATCAAAAATATACATTAATTTGCAATTCAAGTTGTATACATATATTTATGTATACATACATTTATTTATTTAAAGCTGATTTCGGATAGGTTCACATATTCTCTGATTTGGCAAAGGTGTGCTGGGATGAGAGGTACGAAAAGTGGGGGAACACACTGTAGGATTAGATCTCATATTCCAATCCTGGCTGGATCCACATCAATGCTTTTTTAGTAGGATTTGTATCTAGATCAGTTTGTATCTGGATCAAGGTTATCCAATCCAAAAATTAAGGAGGATTACCTGATCATTGATAGCAAAAATGGGATTTCCAAATCCGTATCATTCTCATCTAGTTTTTTGGATGATTGTCTCTGAATGGTCGACAAACATTTGATGTTTCAATTAAAACCAGAAGCTTTTGTTTTGGTGAGACACTGTAGTCAAGAAATGTCTTATCTCGTGTAGGAGGTAAGGGAATGTATTTGGTTCTGAGTTAAACTGGTGGTCTGGGACAGATGCATGCTGGAGACGGGGAATCATGCAATTGCTAACGGCCCCCATGCCCTTTCAGGCTAGCTCAAACAACAGACTCAGGATAAAACATACTCAAATTAGGGCGGTTTCCACTTTACCTGCGATTATGGTTTCTCAGGAACGTAAAGCTTGACAATCATTTCGTGCTGTTGTTAGGCTGTAACTACATTTCTGATCCGTCTATAGGAAAGACCCACGTCGGCCTTAAAATTGCCAAGGCTCTGTTGACCAACCAGGAACTCTGGAGTGCCGGTCAGGAGGCTGCGCCAATGCTTGTCGTGTGTTACACAAACCACGCTTTGGACCAGTTCCTGGAGGGTAAGCAGGCACCACTGCCACCACAGCCAATGTGGCCCACAGACCCTTCCTATTGGTCTCAATTAGTCCCTCGACCAGGCCCAACAAGCCTCTCTCACCTCGCTCTACCAACATGGAAGAGAAGCAGGAGAAACCGCTTAAGAGCTTAATTCTATAGGTGAATCGCTCTCCGCCAACTGCTATCAGCAAACACAATTGTTTGTATAGATATGAACTGATAATCGATTCCTTACAATTTCCGATATAGTTACCAAGTAAGATTAGAAATAAGTACCGTAACATGGTTCTTTCAATACACCCATGTTTTGGGCAGATGCTTTGCAGTTCCTTTGATCATTGATTTTTCCAGCTCTATGCACATGATTCTTCTAGAATGAGCTTCTTCTTGTCACTCAGCATATCAGGATGCTATACATATCACTCTTCAACATGTTTAATGAAGTTTAAGCATTATTGAAAATTAAAAAATTCTGGTAAACTTGCACACCTCAGCTTTAATGTGAAATTCACTATATAATTGTATTGGAATGGGTAACATCTTTTGGGAATTCTGTGAGAGTACAACCCTATTCTGCTCATATTCCACTCTACAAATTGCTTCAAACTGCTTTAAGTTTTGCTCTCTTGCTTCATCTTCCTTTGGATATTTGAAGGTATCCATACATTTCTAAGAAAAGGCATTGTAAGAGTTGGGGGCCGGAGCAACAGCGAGATCATAAAGCCCTTCAACCTTAAACATCTAATGGAAGCCTTCCGCAAGGGGAATTTGGATATAAATATGCCCAATCACCTACGATATGCTTTTACAGAGGTGAGATCCCTTGACAAACTGACCTACCGCTAATCATAGCAACAACAACTAGATAGGAGCTCTATCTATTTGTCTGTCTGTCTGTCTGTCTGTCTGTCTGTCTGTCTGTCTGTCTGTCTGTCTGTCTGTCTGTCTGTCTGTCTGTCTGTCTGTCTGTCTGTCTGTCTGTCTGTCTGTCTGTCTGTCTGTCTGTCTGTCTGTCTGTCTGTCTGTCTGTCTGTCTGTCTGTCTGTCTGTCTGTCTGTCTGTCTGTCTGTCTGTCTGTCTGTCTGTCTGTCTGTCTGTCTGTCTGTCTGTCTGTCTGTCTGTCTGTCTGTCTGTCTGTCTGTCTGTCTGTCTGTCTGTCTGTCTGTCTGTCTGTCTGTCTGTCTGTCTGTCTGTCTGTCTGTCTGTCTGTCTGTCTGTCTGTCTGTCTGTCTGTCTGTCTGTCTGTCTGTCTGTCTGTCTGTCTGTCTGTCTGTCTGTCTGTCTGTCTGTCTGTCTGTCTGTCTGTCTGTCTGTCTGTCTGTCTGTCTGTCTGTCTGTCTGTCTGTCTGTCTGTCTGTCTGTCTGTCTGTCTGTCTGTCTGTCTGTCTGTCTGTCTGTCTGTCTGTCTGTCTGTCTGTCTGTCTGTCTGTCTGTCTGTCTGTCTGTCTGTCTGTCTGTCTGTCTGTCTGTCTGTCTGTCTGTCTGTCTGTCTGTCTGTCTGTCTGTCTGTCTGTCTGTCTGTCTGTCTGTCTGTCTGTCTGTCTGTCTGTCTGTCTGTCTGTCTGTCTGTCTGTCTGTCTGTCTGTCTGTCTGTCTGTCTGTCTGTCTGTCTGTCTGTCTGTCTGTCTGTCTGTCTGTCTGTCTGTCTGTCTGTCTGTCTGTCTGTCTGTCTGTCTGTCTGTCTGTCTGTCTGTCTGTCTGTCTGTCTGTCTGTCTGTCTGTCTGTCTGTCTGTCTGTCTGTCTGTCTGTCTGTCTGTCTGTCTGTCTGTCTGTCTGTCTGTCTGTCTGTCTGTCTGTCTGTCTGTCTGTCTGTCTGTCTGTCTGTCTGTCTGTCTGTCTGTCTGTCTGTCTGTCTGTCTGTCTGTCTGTCTGTCTGTCTGTCTGTCTGTCTGTCTGTCTGTCTGTCTGTCTGTCTGTCTGTCTGTCTGTCTGTCTGTCTGTCTGTCTGTCTGTCTGTCTGTCTGTCTGTCTGTCTGTCTGTCTGTCTGTCTGTCTGTCTGTCTGTCTGTCTGTCTGTCTGTCTGTCTGTCTGTCTGTCTGTCTGTCTGTCTGTCTGTCTGTCTGTCTGTCTGTCTGTCTGTCTGTCTGTCTGTCTGTCTGTCTGTCTGTCTGTCTGTCTGTCTGTCTGTCTGTCTGTCTGTCTGTCTGTCTGTCTGTCTGTCTGTCTGTCTGTCTGTCTGTCTGTCTGTCTGTCTGTCTGTCTGTCTGTCTGTCTGTCTGTCTGTCTGTCTGTCTGTCTGTCTGTCTGTCTGTCTGTCTGTCTGTCTGTCTGTCTGTCTGTCTGTCTGTCTGTCTGTCTGTCTGTCTGTCTGTCTGTCTGTCTGTCTGTCTGTCTGTCTGTCTGTCTGTCTGTCTGTCTGTCTGTCTGTCTGTCTGTCTGTCTGTCTGTCTGTCTGTCTGTCTGTCTGTCTGTCTGTCTGTCTGTCTGTCTGTCTGTCTGTCTGTCTGTCTGTCTGTCTGTCTGTCTGTCTGTCTGTCTGTCTGTCTGTCTGTCTGTCTGTCTGTCTGTCTGTCTGTCTGTCTGTCTGTCTGTCTGTCTGTCTGTCTGTCTGTCTGTCTGTCTGTCTGTCTGTCTGTCTGTCTGTCTGTCTGTCTGTCTGTCTGTCTGTCTGTCTGTCTGTCTGTCTGTCTGTCTGTCTGTCTGTCTGTCTGTCTGTCTGTCTGTCTGTCTGTCTGTCTGTCTGTCTGTCTGTCTGTCTGTCTGTCTGTCTGTCTGTCTGGCTGGCTGGCTAACCGACTAACCGAAAGCTGTACATAGGTCAGATAATTTTGTTATCCACCTGAGCAACTTCTTTGTTATGTTTTATGCTGCGTTTCGTGTTTATTTGAACACTGTCCTACACAATTACGGATACAATGCTGAATCGCTTAAACCTTTTTTAATAGATTATAAGCGATCTGAAAAGTCGGGAGCATGAGGTCAATGTTCACTCAGTACAACTACAGTGCAGTCAGAAGGGGGTCCTCCGGGAGAACATTCTACAGAATTACATTTCAGATAGACACTTGCCCAGTCTGGAACCGCCTGCAAGTTTCATCTGTAAGTTATTAGTTTGTTTTTCATATTATTCATATGATATTTTTAATGCACATCATTAATCTTCCATGCAATTCTCCCAACAAGTTGGCTGGTACAAAGAGCTGCATTCAAGAGCAAAAAGGCAGAGTCAGATGGTTGAGTGGTTGGAATTAGGTCCCACATTCTTCCAGCAGGAAGCGGAAGAGGAAGCCCATGAAGGTGAGGTTCCTGCTTAACAACAAAATAGTCAACTACTTGAATGGTTGCCCTGCTGGTTCCGTCACTGTTGAGGAAAACAGCCATACATATTAAAGGGCTGTACAAATTTAAAGTTAGCGTTGGCAATTTATTTAATTGCAAAGCATTTTTGTCATATTTATAAATCCTCTTTACACCCGAAAGCATTTTCATTCTCTTGCGCTCATTGCACATGACCACTGTCTTCCATAAGTCTTTAAAGACAGATTGCGGGCCTTGACATTAAGCTTTTTAAGCTTTTTCTGTTATGTTGTATTTGCCCAATAGCAAAACAAACTTGCCCAAAATGGAAAATGTAAACCAACAAGTATTTGTTGAATTATAATAATTTATTGAAATACAAAACATAACAATTATGGCTGCAACGCTTTCAAACCAGCTAGCCCAACAGAAGAAACACTGGGGCCTCAAAATTAATTAATTGATATATTAATTTATTGTAACATTTATTTTTATTGATTTTTGGTGAATATTTCAAACTATTAATTGCATCCCGATTCGCTATAATGCAAAGTAATATAATGATTCATTATCAGCAAATAATCCCCTGTAGTAAGTAACAGCCCACCATTGGCAACTACTACATCGATGAGAATGACAAAATGTATTTTTATTGATTTGTGGTGATTTCTTTCCTGAAACAATTCCACGTTGAAGTCTGTGGGGTGTAATTTGTAGACGGCCCCTAAAACAGATAGCAGCTGGAACGTAGATTTAAAGGTCCCATGACATGCCACCAGGTGTGGGCTGATGACATCACAGGTGGGCGTGTCCAACTAGATGTGTGCTGGACAGATCAGTCTACCAGCCTAACCAGTGGACTGTAGCAAACTTTGCTCATCTTTCGTCACACATCTAGGTGGACACGCCCACCTGTGAAGTCATAAGGGACAGATTTCCAAAACAGCTTGTAACGGCTAATCAACCCACACCTCGTGGCATGTCATGGGACCTGAAGTGCTGTTCTCGCACAGATATCAATAGCAACCTGTCGTTGAGATTTTTGTTGATATAGTGTCCTAAACTGTCCTCAACATACTACACCCGTAATGTAGAGAAATTGTGTTGATGAAACCGATAGCGGGGTAGTCACAACCGCAATCAGTTAACTTTTACCCGCCGGCAAGATGGACCCACGTTAGCGTTTTAAAAAAAAAAAGAAATACTTGCCCGAACATGCAACTAAATGTCGCATTTAAGTTGCCCGATCACAGACACCGGGCAAGCAGGCAATCATTAATTTCGAGGCCTGCTTGCCAGCTAATCATGTGTTTTGGGGGAGTGGATTTGGAGGGAGGCCTGAGGGATTTATTTTAGGTTAGATACTTTCAAAGACTTTCTTCTATACCCTGACAATTGAAAGGAAACAAATAATTTGATCACACAAAATAGCTTCAGAACATTTATTTCATATTTAAATTACATTTAAATTTAATTTGAATGATATCTTTTTTATACATTTTGTAATATCCCTGGCTACACTGACTATCACAGTCTGTATCACAGTAGATTGACATAAGTCAGTACACAAATCTCCTGTAAACTGTATATACACATTGATGTATTAATTACATACATCAATAAATAAAGTGGGATGGGAAGAAATTAAAAGCAGCCACATTTCTTAACAAGATTTGCGTAAATAATATTTTCAATTCCTGGTTTCAATGCCTCAGACATTGAATCGGACCCAGAAGCGGAAGAGGATGAGATGATCCAGATCGCTGAGGAAGCAGACCAGATTCACAATGAGCCATTTATCGAAGTCGGCTTTGAGCGTCCAAATTTGAAGATGATAAGGCAGCAGGAAGTGCACCAGGCAGAGGAACAGATTCTGGCAATGAACTTTAAGAATGTCCCCCGACAGAGGGGCCAGAGTGACCAGGAATGGCAGGTAAAGCTGACAGCCTTGTTTCTGTTGAACAGTGACGTCATGCATCTTTAATACATCTTTTATAAATTCTTAGCTGCTTTTTTAAGTGTTTTTTTCAACATGTCAAGGCAGCTAAGAAGTGCCTCATAAAATAAAGAAAGTAAAATTGGAGTTCCTTGCTCAACGGCAATGGGAGTATTTAGGAAGAGCGAATAGACCATGGCCGTATCATGAATTTCACTCGCTAAACCTTTAACTTATTCATCTGAAATAATACAGACAAGTGATCGAAGCAATCGTAGTTCTTTCATACTTTGTAATTGTAATTGTAACCTAGAATAAAACCTTATTATATTACGTTATTCTGAATTTTTCAGATGCAAAGAAACCAGAGGAAATGTATGAAGAGAAAATTCCGGAAGGAACTGGATAAGGAATCAGATATGACTGAAGCAGAGGAAATGGCCATAGATGACGTTCGGCAACTGAGTTTGGCAGAACGATGGAGACTTTATCGGTATGGGTGAACTTTTTTCACTTTCACTTCCTCATGACCTTTTTTTTCAATTATTTATCCTGACTTCACTTATTACTTTCTTTAAAAAATAAATGTATGTAATGCAGAAAGAAGCTTTAAATATGTGAAAAGGTAGATTATCTTTGGCAATATGATGTTATAGAAACTAAAACAGAAGAAAATGTTGTAAGATTGTGGTTTGATTCTTCAGGGTTTAAATTCACATTTTACATTTAGGGCATTTAGCAGACGCCTTTATTCAAAGCGACTTACAATAAGTACAATTGTCAGAAGAAAGAGAAACAATAAATCACCGTTGGTACAGTGAGGATGGTCATAGTAACAAGTGCCAAGCACTAACGATTGTTAGGTAAACCGATTCCCCATATACAACAAGGATAGCTAGGATAAGATGCTACACAATGGTACGTACTATTTTTAAGTGCAAGTAAATATACATACAATACATACAATAAGTGCGTACATTCAGTGACTGGAGGTACTACATACAATAAGTGCGTAAGAGGGCTGTGGGCGGGGGGGGGGGGGGAGGGGTAAGGGGGGAGGAGTTCCCCCCTTGCAATAATAATGCATGAATGTGCTGATAGTCTTTTCTGAAAGGAAATTACAATTTTTAATGTAAAGTGCTCTCTAGCACCATCCTGACCCCCAACGTCTGTCCAGAAAGCCATGCTTCTTGTGGTGTCTTATTGTTGTTAAAGCTGCCCCGACCAACCAGTAGGGGTCGCTAATGCAGCGACCAGGACACAAACCATTCTATGCCTGCCTAACCTAACCTATGAACACAGATACTGTAGGACCATTATTAAAGGTCCATGGCATGAAAATCACTTTACGAGGTTTTCTAACATTAATATGAGTTCCCCTAGCCTGCCTATCGTCCCCCATTTGCTAAAACTTGCGTTCGGTGTAAAACAAGCACTAGGTATACTGCTCGCCTGTGAAAAAATTTAAGCTCAGGCGCGCTGACCCCATATATCGTCATAAGGGGCCAAGCTCCTCCCCTTTCTCTGTCTTGCCCGCCCAGAGAATTTGGCCCGCCAATGAGACAATGAGCTTCGACCGAGCTAGCGTCACATGTGTTTGTGCCCGCTGCCGAGGAACCACCGCCTCGGCGCTGCAGGAGACGGTGGTGCCTAAGCGCTGACCGCTGCCGAGGCGGTGGTCCCTGGAAAGCGAGGCTCCGGCGGAAGACAACCGCGCTCAACAATTGCGGCAACAATCCCTTTCCCCTCCATGTTGTGGTTCAGCCTACTTCAGATTGATGTGGACATGGAAGAACCAGAGACATCGGAGAACCCGACGCAGTCGTTTGAGATCCATAATATCGTCTGGAAGCTCACACAGCTTTTGGCGGTGATAATATATATTATACGAAATAGATATCTATGTAAAATATGATAATATTTAGATGTAGAGCTCCAGGACTCCCGTGGGAGTGTTCTAGATATTTACAGAACACGGCCAAAGGCTGTGTGCGCCTCGCCATTGCGATACATCCACGGTAAACAGAGCGCATGGTACCGTGGCCGCAAGTTGCTCAGGGCCACACCCCCATCCTCCTCCTTGACCCGCCTCTCTCCTCCACATTTGCATTAAAGCTACAGACACCGAAACGGCGCATTTGGGGAAAGCTCAATGTGCGACTGGCTCGTACTGGCTGTAATTCTGCACCACGGCTGAATTTCGGGAACGTCTTCAAAGCCTGTGTTTTGGGGCACACTAATATTTTAATTAAAGCATCGTTAAAGTAGCATGCCATGGGACCTTTAAGAATAAAAACACAGTTTTATCAATAGACAGTAGCAGTCTATCAGTCTAACAACACGGCTGTGATGTACTGTGTAAAAATCAAGCCAATAAAAACAAAGATGAGCTTGTTCATCGTCTGTTAACAGTATGCAATAAGTATCTAAAAAAAAGTAGGCTTTATTTTTAAATCTCTGCGGCCCAGTGGCCAATCCTGCACAGCCCGGTACCGGTCCGTGGCCAGGTGGCAGAGAACATCTGCTTTATGGGATACAACTTTCTTTCAAGTTTTGTAACAAAAATAGTATCCCCAAAAGGACGGCATGACGTCCACAGGGTCCAAGTTCTGAAGTTCCTGATGAGGATCGTAAAAGAAAATGGTGTGTTTTTCTCTCCCCACGTCATCTTCTGCAGGCTATGGGTGTCACGCTACAGGTCTTTTCTGCAAGATAAACTTCAGAAGTCCATGGAGAAATACCAGAACACGGTGGAAAGGTTGGAGGAGGTGCGGCTCAACGAGAAAATCAGTCTCCTCCGCAACGCCAAGGTATAACCACAGCTATTATAGAGTGAGAGAGTTATGCCATCCAGGATGAAGGAACATGAAAGGAAAGAGACTGCAGTATCATGCTTGAGAACCGCGGGTAGTGTGCTAGACTGTGTGTAACGCACGGAGATGGGATTTTAATCTCCATCTACTTAAGCTTTAAGTGGGCTATTCACAGGGTATTGGAAATTCACTATTATATGCAATATCAAGCATACTGCCTACAATCATTTGCACCCCTGGTGGTCAATGCACATATTCAGCCAAGTTGCTTATCTTTTTATTTGAACACCTTTTGGTAAAACTAAGACTTACGATTCAAGAGGTTTCAATTACCCAAACATCAAAATGTTGTGTAATGCCCAACCAGGTCATCGGCATGACGACCACAGGGGCGGCCAAGTTCCGTAAGATCTTGCAGGAAGTGCGTCCGCGGCTGGTGATAGTGGAGGAGGCTGCTGAGGTGTTGGAGGCCCACACCATCACCTCTCTGAACCCAGAGTGTCAGCACCTCATCCTCATTGGAGACCACCAGCAGGTACTACAACAACAACAACAACAACAACAATGACAACAACAACAACAACAACAACAACAGAGAACACATGTTGGGTCTTAAAGCTGTCACTTCAGCACTTTAGTTAAAATTAACGATAATGAAGATCTAGATACCATAATATTATGAATCCTACTTTCATACACCTGGACGGGCAATACCACGTGTGATGTTACCACACTGTCGACTTTGAAACAGCTTGTACTGGCGAATCAACATCAGCAAACCTGCTGGTAAAATAGAGGCCCTTTGAAAGGAAAAGGGAATAATGAATAAAGCCCTTTCCCTGGGAATATTCCCTTTGTCACTAAAATGTGGACACATTAGGATTCAGGATTCAAGGATTCAAGATTCAAAGTTTTTTATTTGTCTCATACAGGATGTGCATTGAAATTGTTTGTGTGACATACTCTGTATTCTATACTCAGAACTCTAATGCAAGCTCCATTCCTGAGGGGGTTAGATTAGGGGTCAAACAACAACAAGTGAAATATTGCAGAGTCAATAATTCCCGCTTGATTAGAAGTGTCAATCACATATGCTATAAGCAAAGCAACTTGACACATTATTTCTCAAACAACTGTTGCAGTATTTTACTTGAGTAGGCTGCTGTTCAATGACCAAGGGCCTTAAAGGGGACATGCTTTGAACTAAAACACATACATATATACATATACATGTATGATGTTTTCTCTCCTGGTAGCTGCGGCCTAGTGCTACAGTGTACGATCTGGCCAAGAATTTCAATCTGGAGGTTTCCATGTTCGAGAGGCTGGTGAAATCTGGTTTTCCTTTCGTCAGGCTCAACTATCAGGTTGGTACAATGGCAGCCTCCTGCCTTGATTTAAGAAAGGCTGGGAATATTCACTCTTCTCGGTCACAGAATATGAAATGTTGAGGACATAAGTTGTAAACTTAAATATATATATTGATGTGTGTTAATATGTATGGGTCTTTCTACATACAAAACATAATTAATATAAATAAATCATGTTGAAACAATGAAAGCAAAACCAAATATTATATTATATTTTCTGAATTTGCGTTCAAAACTTCACTGTTGTCCCTTATTGGTTTGTAAGCATAAGATCAAACAATGACGAGCTGTGTGTGTGTGTGTGTGTGTGTGTGTGTGTGTGTGTGTGTGTGTGTGTGTGTGTGTGTGTGTGTGTGTGTGTGTGTGTGTGTGCGTGTGCGTGCATGCGTGCGTGTTTGGTCGTCGGGTCAAGCATCGCATGAGGCCCGAAATCGCCCGCCTCCTGACTCCTCACATCTACCCCGAGCTGGAGAACCACCCGTCAGTCATGGACTACGACAATGTCAAGGTGCTTGTTGAATCCACTGCCTCTGCCTCAGGGTGGCAGACATCTGCTGCTCTCTCCTCCAGCAGTACACACCTACTGGCCTGAGGCTTTTACATCTATTTAGAGGGATTCAGAACGTATGACCTTATGAGGGGAGATGGCGTTTCCAGTGGGTGTTTGTGTTTGTTAGCGCATTTGATCTGTTGATCTGATATAATTTTACTATCAACTAGTTTTCTTTGTCCCTTCTACATTTAAAAGTTTCTCCTAACGTCTCTCTTTCCTCCTATTAAATGTATTTTAATGCTTGTATATGTCCAAATCGATGATCCTTTCAGAGCCATAATGTATATTCTCGATTGTCTGCTTTATCACAGGGCATCCAAACAAATCTGTTCTTCCTGGAGCACAGCCACCTAGAGGAAAACCTCAGAGATGGGAAGATTCACGAGAACCAACATGAAGCCATGTTTGTAGTTGCTCTGTGTCGCTATCTTCTGATGCAGGACTACAATCCAGAACAGATTACTATCCTCACCACGTACAGCGGACAGCTCTTCTGCCTGCGCAATATGATGCGCTCCTCCGAGTTTGCAGGGGTCAAAGTGCATGTGGTTGACAAGTACCAAGGGGAGGAGAACGACATTGTCTTGCTGTCTCTGGTCCGCAGCAACACCATGGGTAGCGTGGGCTTCTTGAGCATCCCCAACCGCGTCTGCGTGGCATTATCACGCGCCAAGAAAGGCCTCTACTGCATTGGAAACAGTGCAATACTGAGCAAAGTCAAACTGTGGAGCAATATCTTCGGCACCTTGAAAGAGAACGATCAGATGGGCAAAGCGCTCACTCTGTGCTGTCAGAACCACCAAGAAAAACAGATTCAGGCCGCCTGCTCTGAGGACTTTAAAAAAGCCCCCGAAGGGGGGTGTTTGATGCCTTGTGAGTTCCGCTTGGACTGCGGCCATGTTTGTGCTCGAGTATGCCACCCTTATGACCCCCAACACAAGTACTACAAGTGTGAGAAACACTGTGAGAGAAAACTGTGTGTTCGTGGACACAAGTGCCCATTGGCTTGTCACAGTCAATGCCCAGCGTGTCCGGTGAAGATTGAGAAGACCATACCAGGTTGTGGGCACAAGCAAATGCTCCCTTGTTACATGGACCCTTCTGACTTCAAATGCAGGGTAATGGTCCCCCTCATCCTCAAGTGTGGACATACCCAGAGTGATAACTGCTTCTACAAGACAAAGGACTATGAGCCCAACTGTAGGACCCGATGTGACCTACAGCTGAAATGCGGCCACAGCTGTACTGGTACTTGCTACGAATGCAACCAGGGGCGCTATCACCTCCCATGCTCCTACCAGTGTGAACGTCTGCTCATTTGTTCCCATAAGTGCAGGGAACCTTGCACCGGTGAGTGCCCTCCATGCAAGCTGCCCTGCGAGAACGTCTGCATCCACAGCAAATGCAAGAAACGTTGTGGACAACCCTGTGCCCCTTGCGCAGAGCCTTGCGCATGGCAATGTCAGCACCAAAGCTGCAGCAAGCGTTGCCACGAATCTTGTGACCGCCCGCCATGCATGAAGCCCTGTTCCAAAATGCTGGGCTGCGGCCACCCCTGCATAGGCCTCTGCGGAGACAAATGTCCAAACAAATGTCGCGTCTGTGATCAAGACGAGGTCACAGAAATATTCTTCGGCTCTGAGGACGATCCCGAGGCCTACTTCATTCAACTGGAGGACTGCGGTCACATTGTTGAGTCCAATGCTATGGACACATACATGGAGATGGACCAGAAGTCAGAGGACAATGAGCAGATGGTCATCAAACTGAAAGAGTGCCCCAGATGTCGCACTCCGATCCGCAGGAACCTTCGCTACGGCTCTCACATCAACCGCAGCCTGGCCGAGATAGAGAAAGTCAAGGAGAAGATAAATGGACACAAGATAGATATTGAAATTGAAAGCAACACCCTCAAAGTGCAATGGGAAACCCACAGACAACTTCTTGCATATTTGCCGTACAAGTGTCAAGATCATGTTCAAAGCCAATTGTCAGAGTCAGATCTCACCGCTAATGACTTGCTGGGTCTGGAACATGCAATGCTTTTTATGGAGAGAGCCGCCATGCTTCTCAAGATCCAAAGAAAGGAGATGACTGGAAACCATCGCCTCAGTTTCACAGACAAAGTCGATGTGTTCCTCCAATGGCTTCTTCACCCAAATCAGAAATTCACTGAACAACAAGTCTCAGATCTGCAAAAGGAACTGCAGAGACTCACCCTTTTGGCTGAACTCAACGCACGGTGCACAATGGCAGACGCAAGAGAACAAATGACAGAAATCCAGGCTGAGGTAGATGCTATCAGGAAGGTTCTGGATAAGATTGACTCATTCATGGAACAAGACGCAATCAAAGTGAAGCTAGCCCTAAAGGATATAGAAGAAAAGATCCCCTACACGGGCCTTGGCATTAGTGATAAGGAGAAGGCGATGGTCGTCTCGGCTCTGAAGTTGCCACCTGGTCACTGGTACAAGTGTCCCAACGGCCATGTCTATATCATAACGGAGTGCGGAGGGGCAATGGAGAGCAGACTCTGCCCAGACTGTGATGCCACTATCGGTGGACAGAGTCACGCTTTGGCCAGTGGAAACCAGGTCGCCTCAGAGATGGACGGAGCGCAGCACGCAGCTTGGTCTGAGGGCAATAATATGTTGAATTTTGATCAATTCGACTTTAATGACTAAAACACAACCAGGTTTTTGCATGTGGGGATTGTTAATTGGTTGGTAGGTTGACAGGATTAGTAGGTCGGCAAGTTAATTTGACTACTCTAACCTACTCTTTAGTAGTTTTACATCTTGCAAAAATGGTCATATGCAAGAATGTTGGCCGATTATATGGGTATAATGATAAGAACTCTATGTAACTTCAACGCTATGGTCAAAATAGTTTTTAATCTTTTTAGTAACACACATGCCTAAAAACAGATGCACACAGTCTATAAATAACATGGCTACACTGGATCAATTTGAAAATATATCTTTACGAAGAGCAGTACATTTGAAAAACAAATGATGATTTCTTTCTTGTTAATGCTTGAAGTGTTGTGCTTCAGTTATTACATAAACATAACTGCTGACAATGAAATATAAGAATATATTTATGCTGAATGATTATCTCATATATCATGTAAAGATGCTTATTGTCACAATTGCAGTAGACCGGTAGGCCTACTTTTTACCAGGTCTGGTAGAACCAGGAGTGTGTGTAGTAGTTGGATCTTCAACAAAAACATCCAAAAACTCCAATACATTCAAAACTGTGCTGCCCGGATCCTCACAAGGACACGAAAATTTGACCACATCACACCAATTCTCAAATCCCTCCACTGGCTCCCTGTCCCATTCAGGATTAAATACAAGGTTTCCCTACTGACCCACCAGTGCCTCCATGGTAATGCTCCTATTTACCTGAAGGAGCTAATCACCCCTCAGCCCACTTCACGACACCTCCGCTCCGGTCAGGCAAACCTCTTGCAGATTCCTAGGACCAAACTCCGAACCATGGGAGACAGAGCTTTCTGTCACGCCGCTCCCTGTCTTTGGAATGCTCTCCCTGACCACCTGAGAGCACCACTGACCCTGGACACTTTTAAAAAAGGCCTAAAAACCTACCTTTTTAAAAAAGCCTTTCATTAGTTGTTTCCTTTGGAGAGACGTTCTATCTCTAAATTTTAACTTTTACTTTTTTTTTTTTTTCTTTTTTTTTCTTAGTAGTCTTAGCACTTTGAGATTGTTTGCTCAATATAAAGTGCATTACAAATAAAATTCATTATTATTTATTATTATTAGTAAGTACCAAAAAAATAAAGTCAAGAAAGTGATTTGCTATTCATTTACCTGTGAGGAGAAGAAGAGACTGATCAAAAAGGAAAGAACAAGGTCATTATTCTAGAGAGAAATGCTGTCAAAATAAGGTTTTCCATCCTGTAAATAAAACAAAAAAAGGAAAACAAATGTCATTTTTTATTATGTTTCAGAGAGGTCACCTCTCCGAAGTTCAGCACTGCAATCAATTGTGGAAGGTTGAAACCCCTTACGGAAAACAAACTGAATCGGTTGTGTCAACTAGGAGGGGGGAGGGGGAGGTATATGATTTGTGAACTCTGACGTTGCCCAGGGAACAGCTCTGAAATACTCTCAGATACCCTATACGTGTGATGAATCAATACAGTCCTCTTACAATACAGTGCTAATCAACAACTTTTGGATAATATCACTTAACACATCTTTTTAGTCTTAAAACCTTTAAGATTTTCCTCTTAAAGGAAAATTATATTAGTTGATAAAAAACAAGGTTGTAAAGATCTATAAAATACCTAAATGAGGTTAAAACAAAAAACGAAATGACTATTGGACAATCAATAGTCATTTGATTGTGCTAAGACTTCATGGTTCCAATCATACATGCCAGAAGTGTCGCTGTAATCTGTTTTATTTTAAGGGTTTGCTGTCACAGCCTACAGAACCTTTTATATTTACAGCTGTAGCCCCAGACAGACATTAGCGTTATAGGGTTTTAGTAAATGTACAGGGTTAAACCAGTCATCACAGCCTCCCTTCCTACCGCCATTTTGAAAATGTGTCATCTCTTGCCACAGTGTAATAACAGAGATGGGAACCCCAAAGAAACACATTTGAAACCTAACTATCCCCATCTATTCTAGAGGTGGGAGTTCAATCTATAACCTTTTTTTGCTTAGCTTTTTTGCTTGATTAGGATACGGTTTTAAACTGCATGTCCCAGTGTTTCCTGTTGCATATGAAGATTGGTGTGAGTCAGGACAAACATGATTTTGTTGTGGATAAGATAATGCAATAAAAAAAAAATGATACCATGACAGAACTGTAGATATAATATAGGTAGCTATAGCTATATAATTATCCGTCCATCCATCCATCCATAACTTACTCTCTATTCGGTTAATATTTGGCCAACCTAATTTACATGCAAATTACAGATGAAACCCAAATCTAAATATAACCGCAAGCTGTGATTAACGGGGTCCGAGCAAAATTAGAAGTCAAGAACACACTAATGGAAGATACATAAATATAACATAAAATTGTCATATTTAAAGGAACACTCCACCCATTTGCATTAAGCTTTGCATTGTTAGAAACCCAGTCATACTTTTGAATGGTCATGCAACACTATCTCATTTTCCCCTGAGACGGGAGAAATCCGTATTTACCTCTTACACTTCCTTCTAGCAATGATGGAAAAATCGTAATTTTGCGTCATTCCCAGAAGGAAGAGGGGGAATTTCTATTGAGACTACAAACACTAGTCCCACCCTTTCCAATTCGCCCATGGGGGGTGGGACCTAATGCGCTAACAGACCTATCACAGATCAGTGACAGTGCGTTAGACTTCACCTGCAGAAATCCTGGCCGAAGGTACTCAATACGCAGACGGACACAATATAGAGGATTGGGATTTTAAAGAAATTATGGTAGAAACGGATGTTCGTGGCTACCTTTATGAGCCACAATATAGCGAAGAGCAGCTGAGGGCTATGGAGGAACAGGAGTTGGCTGAAGCTGCCGCCGCTACAGCCGAGGCAGACGACCTGCCTGCCACAGACGAGGAGCCTGCAATGGCTCGAGCTGGGGCGGATTGGTGGTGCCTGCAGCTCTCACTGCACCAATGGACACAGAACAAGAGTGTGTCTGCTGCCGAGAATTCCAGCGGGGCCAATTACTTCTGGACGAAATCACCGAATCGGAGGATGACACGGACGTGTGTTTCGCACCCCAGGCTTTAGGCCTCACTGAACAGTTGGGTATTGGATACATATTTCCGGACCCAGAAAGTGTACTGGAAACGCCGGCCAAAGCCCGCCGGGAAAAACAGACGTCTGAGCATAGAGTAATGCCGCGTTTCCACTGCAGGGTGCGGTACGGTTCGGTTCGCAAAGGTGCGGTACGGATTGCGTTGCCACCGCCAAAAGTGGGCGTGACCTGGACTGAGCCCTACTCGTTTTGCCCTCGTCTTCAGTACTCCTCCGTGCGGGTACTGAGTCTGAGACGCCTGAAAGGGTGCCGGAATATTCGAGCTACACACCCCCTCCGTTGAATGGTCGACAGAATCGTCACTTCCGGGCGACGGAACTGAGCTGGGCTATACCGCCAACTTCCTACCGGACTGAGGCGAACCGAACCGTACCGCAACCTGCAGTGGAAACGCGGCATAAGTGTTGTTTTTTTTACTAACACATTAGCTACAGTAGTTTTGAGTCCTGGTGAACTTGACAATGTAGCTATCCGAAAATAGCCGATCTTATTGGCAGATCATAGGCTACGTTACGTTAGCTTTAAGTCTGTAATGCTGTATAGGCTACTCAAGGCATAATTTATCTTGCTAATGTTGTTCTCTTTCTTTCTTAGACAGTATCGGCTTCCTGTGTTGTCCAGGCCATCAGAGCTAATTACCCAGCACAAAATGGGCAGTACCGTGGCTACCAGGAGACAGTAGATGCTCAAGATGAGCTGTGACTATTTTGACTCTAGCAAACACACACTACACGTTTTATTTTTGTAAATAGTTCATATTTTTTCATGAATAAAACTTCAAATTCATGTTGGTTGTTGTGATTTGTTTACTAACCCAAGTGCTTTTATACTAAAGTAGGCCTACTTTATAAGACAAACTCTCATTTCAAATAGGGAGAAAAGGTTGAGTACAAATACTTGATATGCTGAGCTAATGTAATTAGCAAATGTTTTTATGCTGTACAGTAAATGATGCGTTTGAAAAAACGAGGGCAGATGTCTAAACCAGTCAAAGTATAACGGGGATATGTTTACACAAAGTTACCTCGCGCTAATGGCGCGTTTCCACTACAGGGTGCGGAACGGATCGGATCGCAAAGGTGCGGGTCGGGTCGCGTTTCCACCGCCAAAAGTGGGCGTGACCCGGACTTTGCCGTACCCGTTCCGGCCCCGTTCTCGGGACTCCTCCGTTGGGGTACCGCAAACGAGACGAGACGCCTGAAAGGGTCCCGTGAAATTCTAGCTACACCCCCCCTCCGTTGATTGGTCGACAGAATCGTCACTTCCGGGTGACGCGGGGATAAAAACAAACGAACAGTAGCCTCGAGGTATTATTCTTTACAATTAACTTGTCGCGTAAAACGCTTGCTTGGGCGAACAAGGAGGTGGAGACGTTCGTCTGCATTCTTGGGGAGGAAGAAGTTTTTTACGATGTTTACGTAGCTGCCGCGGCGATCGACATCCGGCCTACCACAAAGGGTACTGTCGGCAGTGGAAACACGACCTCGGAACTGAGCTGGGCTATACCACCCCCTCCCTACCGCCCCTTTGCGATCCGATCCGTTCCGCACCCTGCAGTGGAAACGCGGCATAACACTCGCGCTAGGACCATGGGTCCTTCCCCCTCCAAACGGAAACAGGCAGGCGGTGCAGCGAGTGCAATGCACTGCATGTGTTAGTTGGAGGATTTCTTAATTTTCTGCCTTTTCTCAGGCTAGGATGAACCGATTTTTTTGCACATTTATAATACATATGATTATTTACTTCATTAACCTTCAAATCTCCACCGGTGAAGTATTCCTTTAAGGTAAGATGTTCCACTAATAAACCCGAACTGCAGCCTCATTCACATGGTCAAAATGTCTATTGATAAGCACAGAACATCCAGAAAACTCAAAGATTGCCTTGATTGCCTGATGAATTTCAGGTGCTGTTCAATGTTGTGTTTCTTAAATGAGTGGCAATGGCAGAATGTCATGTTCAGCTTGTTCATAATGCTCTAATCAGGATTCAAACTCCTAACCTAAAGAACACTATTAAACTGCATTATCCTGTAGAACCACTGACATTCCTGAACTACATGAAGCCCCATTCACAGAAAATGTCGATTGATAAGCACACAACATCAAGAAAACTCCAAGCACACATTTCACAAGAGAATTAAGGACTTTCTTAAAAGAGTACTGATCTAAAAATGTGCACTGTTACTGGTATCCACCTAATGATAGCAGTATGGTAATTATACAAAAACAAAATGTTCATATAGGCAAAATGGGTTGACACTGTGGACGTTTGGCTTTTCTATGAAATCTTGGGAAAAGTAAACATTTTTGGAGCAGAAGACCAGGGGGAAAAAGATGCATCTGACTTTAAGAGAAGTGATGGCAGAGCTCCAGAGACTTGATGTTGTTTAACTATCATTATTTTATGGTTACTAGTTTTTCTTTCGCGATCCTATGAAGTGGGGAGGGAATAACTGAAAACACAGGGGGTGGAGTAACCAAGAAGAAAAATTCTGGAAGAGTTGATCAGTGTAACAGCCAATTAGTATAGGCTATTTCACTGATACTTTTCAAATACCAGGTAACGCCCATAAACAAACACACATTTATGTCTTTAATGTAATCCATGCCGTTGCAGTATAGATTCCAGGGCGTTTCAGTGTTCGGGCGTTTCAATAGTTGCCAACCTGTTGCTTGGTAGGCTACTCTACTTCATGAGTAAATTCGGAACATAGTAGGCGGTGAACGTTGTTCATCAAAGGACCAGCTGCATTTATATACGCCTCAAATCTTCCGATAAATTTAATTAAGATTAGAAATTAGTTAAATATTCCTGATACATCGATGGTTGGTGCAGATGCTTTGCAGTTTCTTTGATTATTGAATGTATAGGACGCTCTACAGATCGCACTTCAACTTGTGTAATAAAGTTGAACCAATTGGCCTATGGAAAATTAACCAATTCTGGTAAACTTTGAGGTTTATGTTGCCTAGTTTGTCCAGTAGAGTATGCTATAACTCCACACTGCAGGATGTGTACTCTGACTCTGTCCTTCCCCCCTCCAACTTGGGTGTTGGTGGTGATTGGTCCAGATCGCCAACAGTAGACGGTAACTTGACGCTCAAGCAGCTAAGCTGAATTCCACTTTGCTCCCCCTTCCACCCGCTTGCCACTTAACTACCTAAAGTGAATAAGAAATGAGGAGCAAGCGTAGGAAAAAGTTTTGGAATGAAGCCAAGCTCCATCCCTGTTTGGCGATAAGCAAAGGCCTCATCATTACTTTTTACAAAAATATTTCCAGCTTCTGTTGAATAAAGTCCGCATTTCTGATGGGAAATTCGATTTTTTTTAACGTGTAGTGCTCTCTAGCACCAATCTGTGAGCCATTTCAATAACATTTTTCTTTATTTCAAGTTTTGTAATGAATATAATTGCCCCAACCAATTCCTCGGTAATCTCTCCCAACATCATCTTCTGCAGTCTTGTGCTGTCACGCTAAAGGTATTTTCTGCAAGATAAACTTCAGCAGTCTGGGGAGGAATATCAGAACACGGTGGAAAGGTTGGAGGAGACACGGAGCAACAAGAAAATCTCTCTCCTCTGCAAGGCCAAGGTATTACCGGAGCTATTATAGAGAACCACTCCTAACTTAATATACTTTGCTCGCAAAGTATCTTCCTGCTCACTATCGTTTCTGTTCTTTTCGGGACCAAGTGGGTGGAACCAGCCCTGGCCATTATATCCCTGAATGTGATTGGCCATTGTATCCCTAAACGTGATAGGTTGCTCTAACACATTTAGACATTGATTTCTCAATGTACATGTAAGGAGATTTACATTTTTTCTATTTCGTTTTTACTATTACATAATAATACAGATGTAAAAAAAGCAACAGTGCTGATCTATTAAACTTAATTTGTTGATCCCTGTCTTATCATTAAACTAAATAACTACGTTAAACTAACTACAGTGTTTATATCTCCAGGGGTCTCATTTATAAATTGCGTAGGCTACTCACAGAACGGGGCTGAAAGTGGCGTACGTGACTTTCTACGCCACGGTTGTGATCTATAAAAAACTAACTTGACAGGATAATGTGCGCAGCCCTAAGCAAACTCTGACCCATGCGCACGCACGGTTTGGAGGAAAATTAGAATTGGCGACACAGATGGTGTGGTGGTGAACTGAAGTCAGACAGAAGAAATGTAGAGTGAGAAGAACGATTATGTTTAAATTATCATAGGCCCATAAATTTAATTTCAACCCGTATCATGCGTACAAACACAATCATTGATCAATTAATCGATTGATCAATCGATTAATAAATCAGATAATCTGTTGAATAAATTGCTTTATTCAAGGTTGATAGATATATAGATTGATAGATGTTGAACTTGCCGCCCCACAACTTTAATGGAAGATGAGCGACAATTCAATATCTCAATGGGACTTCTACTGGTTAAATAAAGGAAAAAAATATATATATATATATATATATTCTTGACAATGTGAAGCAAAGGCTTTCTTGAAACCTAGACTTCATAACAGTGCCGTCAGATGTAGCTGCACCCCTGGTCTGAGCTTGTGAGAGAAGATGTAGACAGCGCGCCTTTCATGGCCACGGATGTCACGAAGAGCTGGTCGTTATGCGAATACCACATATGCTGCCTTTGCATACTGTTTTTTTTATGTTTAATATATTAGTTTTGACTTAATTTATTCATCCCAATAATACATTTCCAACTTGTTTACGCATATTTGCATACTGATTATTTATACTTAATATCTTTCTTGTAGTTTTTGCTTAATTTATTCGTCCACAAGATACATTTCCAACTTTTTTCTGTGTGTGCAAAACCATTTATAAAAAAACATATATTTACTATAAAAAAAAAAATAATCCCAATAAATAATACATTTAACCAAATTTAAACGACAACTTGGTTTAGTACTTAAAATCCTTACACACGAGATTGTAAAGTGATTGCTGATGCGCAATGCTTTTGCATATCTGGATAAAAGGCTTGCGCCACATCATAGTTTACTCATTACTCGGTACAGCTCTTTCAAAGTTACAGCTGAGTGCAAGGAAGTAGGTGAGATGTATGCACCGCAGCTGTGGCCAGAAGGGACCTATGTAAGGCGCTTCTATGAGAATCGCAAGCCTAGGGCTGCGGTAGGGGCAGGTATTATAGCACCACATGGCACAGGGATGAGTGCGCCTGAGCCTAGGGCTTCCTGTGCATGATAAAAATGATGAACTGCTATGGAGTTGTGTCTTATAACTCCCGTGGTCTGCGACTTGGACAGGGCGTTGGAGCGAGAGCCCAACGCATTGTTATTGACAAACTCTTTGAGCATGCAGATGTGGTTTGTTTGCAAGAGACTTTTTTATCTATTCAAGATCTGGATAAACTGAACACTGTGCATAATGATTTCCATGGAGCAGGGGAATCTACGACAGACCTTAACACCAGAATTCTGTGTGGCAGGATCCCAGGCGGTGTGGCTATATTCTGGCATAAGAAACTTGACTCATTGGTCACTGTGATCAGGTTAGATGTGGATTGGTGCATAGGAATCAAGGTGGTGCAGGATAAGAATGTTTTTATAATCTTAAATGTATACACTCCATATGAATGTCACAAAAATGAAGATGAGTACTTGAATAAGCTTGCTTTTATTGGGTCTTATATAAGGGAAAGTGAGTATACATCCATATATATCTTGGGGGATCTGAATGCTGATATATCAGATACTAACTCATTGTTTGGTCTGCACCTGACACAATTCTGCAAAGATAACAAGGTGATTCTGTCCAGTAAGGAACTATTGCCAGCTGATAGTTATACACATGTGAGTGAAGCTTGGCATACTACATCCTGGTTGGACCACTGTATGTCTACATTTGATGCACATGCTTGTATAGAGGAGGCTGAGATCTTATATGGTATGGCCACTGGAGATCATATTCCGGTCTCTATGTTCATTAACATCAAGGGCCTACCTGAGCTTGTCTGTAATGACAGCCATAAACCAAGTGAGACGCTGGACTGGGCTAGGCTCACAGATGTTGACCTGCAATGTTACAAGTTACTGACTGATGTGTACTTAAGAAATATTGAGTTACCTGTTGATGCAATTATGTGTGGGAATATCAACTGTAAGAATGTAATGACCTGTGTGCAATGTATGATACAATTGTGAACTGTCTAGTTGTTGGAAGTGAACCACTGAGAAGAAAAGTGGTGAAACAACATATTGTGAGACCAGGGTGGAATGACTATGTACATGAAGTTCATATGGAGACAAAAGATGCTTTTAGAAGATGGGTTTTAGCAGGCAAACCGAGGCATGGCCCAGTCTGTGAGCACAAGGTACGGACTAATGCTAGATTTAAATATGCTGTGCGTTTTATAAAAAGAAATGAGCAGACTATGAGGGCGAACTCTATGGCGAAAAAGTTACAAATTAATAATGTATATGAGTTCTGGAAGGAGGTGAAGGTGGTAATCAACAGCAAGATGCCACTGCCTTCTAGCATTGATGGCATTACTGAACCTGAAAACATTGCAGAGCTTTGGAGGAGACACTATGAGAACATTTTTAACTGTGTGAAGAGTGATGTTTTTAACATAGGTGAAATACCTCACACAGTGATGGTGTAGTCATCCGGCCAGATTAAGTATTTTATGCTATTGAGAAACTTAAAATAAACAAAGCCTGTGGGCAGGATAAAATAACAGCAGAACATCTGAAATACTCTAGCCAAAATATTTCAGTGTTACTTGCTCTATGCTTTTCTGGGTTAATGAAGCATGGCATACTCCCAGGATCCATGCTATCTGTCTTGTTGATACCTGTAGTTAAAAATAAGACTGGTCAATTAACTAGTATTGATAACTATAGGCCTATTGCACTTGCAAGTAGTATACTGTCCAAGGTACTAGAAGGGATCCTTATGGATAGGCTTGCAGATTATATAGCATCAACAGATAACCAGTTTGGCTTTAAGAGTAAGCATGGAACTGATCTGTGTATTTATGCACTTAAAGAAATTGTCCATAGGTACAGATCACGAAATAGCACAGTCTTCATGTGTTTCCTGGATGCGTCAAAAGCCTTTGACCGTATCAATCATGGGAAACTGTTTGCTAAATTACTTGAGCGAGGGGTCCCCTCTTATATAATTAGGATACTGCAGTTCTGGTACTCTCACCAAACTATGCAAGTTAGGTGGGGGATGAGTATATCCACACCCTTCTATGTCTCCAATGGAGTGCGGCAGGGCGGAATTCTGTCCCCGCTACTATTCAATCTGTACATGGATCATCTATCTGAAGAGCTAAAGGAGTGTAGAACTGGCTGTTTGGTGGGGGATAACCTCATTAATCATATGCTATACGCTGATGATTTGGTGGTACTGTCTCCCTCCAGTGCTGGCCTGCAGCAGCTTCTTAGAATATGCTCTCAATATGGCTTAATGTATGACATCAAATTTAACTCAACGAAGAGTGTGGTACTGATTGCTAGAACCAAGGAGGATAGGAAGCTTGTCTTTCCTTCTTTCTCACTGGCAGGTGAACCGCTAGTGGTTGTAAAGAAGGTTAAATATCTGGGACACGTGATAAGAGATGACCTCTGTGATGATGATGATGTGCAGCGTCAGTGTGGCATACTGTATGGGCAGGCAAACATGCTGGCGCGCAAATTCTACATGTGTACTACTGATGTTAAAATATCGCTCTTCAAAGCGTATTGCACTCCAATGTATACTGCCCACCTGTGGTGTAATTACAGTAAAGTGAAAATGAAAAAACTTCATGTGGCATATAATGATGCTCTGAGAATTTTGCTTAAAACTCCCAGGGGGGGTAGTGCCAGTGAAATGTTCGTGACAAACAATGTGCCCACTTTCAATGCTGTTCTGAGAAATTGTATGTATAGATTCATGGGCAGATTGACTGGGTCTTTGAATACGATTATTGTGTCTCTAATTGATATCTCTCAGAGTGACACAAGGTTCTCATCTTGCTTCTGGAAACATTGGACCCGAAGCTTGTATGTGTTTTAATTATGTGTTTTAATTATGTTTGTATTATAATTGATAATGCCTCATTTGCATTCCTTCTTAAATGTTTTATATTGTTTTATATATGTGTGTGTGTGTGTGTGTGTGTGTGTGTGTGTGTGTGTGTGTGTGTGTTTATATGTGTATATATATGTATATGTGTATATATGTAGTGTGCTGTCTATGTGGACCTTCCTGTGTCTTGAATAAAGTTATAATAATAATAATAATAATAATAGGATGCAAAGGTATGCTAGAAATAGAAGCATCTGCCATGTAGCCTACCCACGTACGTTGCCCAACGTTTACAATACAATAATGATCGATGTATTGTCTCAATCATTATTTGCCAGTAGCTGTCCTTTTTCTCGGCCTGGGGATATTGATATGTGCAGAGAATATCACAGGTGACACTGTGACATTTGATCATATGTTGAGTTAAGTCGGTGTTCGGTGTGCATGAGTTGAAAGTGCTGAACTCTCGTCTGTTGGCTTGGTACAATATATCGAATGAACGTAAGGCTAGTGCTTTGCTGGTTTTGGCGATCCGGCCCAAAGCAAAGAGCAAACATGGGCATTAAGGCCATACGTTTGCAATAACACATTAATGCCTTATTAATAAACACTTCAAGGGAAATTAAAACACAACAAATCATTTATTTCAGGTACCCAACATCTTGCCAGAGCACTTTGACTCTGATCCTCGGCAAGAGCAAAGCCCTGTGACTTGATGAACAAGAGATCTTCTATATTCCGGTAGTAAGGCTAAAGCGCCAGCCTGCATGCACTTCATTGTAGAAAACTGGGGCTCTACATTAAAAGTGGACACAGGGAAATACAGGACTATTTTTATCAGGCGCAACAGATTTGAGTACTTGCTTGAGATTCAAGAAGATTTTCTAAAGAGGCAATTGTGGAACCGCAAAATGTGTTGCACAATGTACAAACCACCTTTTTTAGTTTCATGCTAATCTGAAGAAGGCTGCCTTTTCATTCAATGGGGTGGTTTTTAACTTGACCATGGAGACACAGGCATCAAGGCCAGACAGAGTTGCAATGACAGCCATGGCTGCCGGTGAACTTCCTGCCCTGGTCAGGTGGATTTGGGTTGAAGGCTGATCAACAGCCACTCCTGACGGCAATCCCTGCACAGCAGCAACATCGACTCCAAATGCTGCTGCTTCTGTTTATGATATTGCTGCTTCTTCGACACTATCCATCATCCTTCTTCACCCAGAACAAGCCAGCCAGAGCTCATGTTTGCAGCCCCAGACACAGTGTTATTATGACCCTGGTTCTCCAGTTATGTACAGTTAATCATGAAGGTACGTTAGATGTATTATGAACATATTCTCAGTAGGGAAGTGCAGCACTTGGATGTGTGTGTTGCCCCTGTAGGCTGCAGTAATGACAATGGAATGCTGTTTGTTCTGATCCACAAGATAATTGAATGACCAACCACATCTGTATGCTGAAGTGAAGATGTTTTTAAACAATTGCTCCTTCAGCTGATCTTATTAAGTCTAGACAGATACATCAGTGGTGGGTAACACTTTCCCCATGTTTCTAAAAAAAATATCAAATAGTTATATATTATCTTTATTATTCAAGACATTGGTTAAGATTTTTTCTTATGATAATATGAAATCCTAAATATTCGAACAGAAAAGCCTGTGGGCTTAGAAGGAAGTGACGTCCAAGCTGATAAAATGGTTTCTCTTTCGTCAGGCTCAACTATCAGGTTGGTACGATGGCATCCTCCTGCCTTTATTTAAGACAGACTGGAAATATTCACTCTGCAGTCAGAGAGTATGAAATGAAGTTGTAGACCTAAATATATTGATGTGTGATGTGTAAATATGTATCGGTCTTTCCATGTTATACAGACCACAAACAAAGTGTAAATTATAAAAAATGTTGACATGACGAAAGCAAAAACCTAACTTTATATTGTTCTGGAATGTCCTCTGAATCACCTCATTACCAGCTCATTAAGTCTGTCTGAATTTAACCTTTTAAACCTGAGGCATGGCTTTCATTTCTCATCAGTTTTCCTCTCCATTTTGTAACTAAATTAATATTTACCCTCTTTTAGATATATCTACACTGTCCCTAATTGAGAGGGAAAAATGAACTCACACAAAATATGAAGGGATTTATGTTGCACCTTTTATTCAACAATGGCGATGTTGCCATATCTCCTGACAGAACCCACTAAGTCCTGGATGGCACAATGGGAATGCACCGGGAGACAGAAGCCCCCACCTGTTTGTTATTTTTGGGGTGTTATTAATGCGCAGGGTTAGGATAATATCATCCAGATACGAAATGGTTAAAAGTAAATAATGCATGTGTTGAGTGCACAGGGTGAGAGGGCTATGTAAGCTATTATACAAACATGTGTTATCGCCACACTAAGCCTTGTGCACCTTTTTACAAATAGATCACATCTTAATTTTTCATCTTAATTGCTGACAGCCCCCAAGGAAATCAGTAGCAATGATACGTTTCTCCCGCTCACGACTTTTGGACCGCGATTGGCTGTTTCTTAAAGAGCCATTGAACCCAAAACAGTTTTCTTCATTTTCTAAATGTGGTTATATTTCATATATAATCGTCCACATGGTAATCTAGGCCATTTTATCACTGTTACAAAAATATGTCCTAAATTTAGAGAAATACGAGGTAAAATCCTATGTTGTTCTCTCGAAAACACTTATGTGAATGTTCCGCTCTACTGGGAACACAGGCGTTGTTCTTTTTGTGATGTCTGAGTGCCTTTTTCCAAGGCATTCAGACACCACGATCAGGGGACATGGGCCCCACGGTTTGTGTACGTGTGGGGCTCTGCCTGGGCAGCAGTTGACAGCGGCGGCCTGGAGAAAGTTTAGCTATTCTGACACTTATTGTAGAATAAGTGTAACCATGGCGATAACACACCGCCACCTTCCTAGGTCTTAGCCCAAACAATTTCTCAGGGGGGAAGTGTTCTGAATTCCAGCTGAAAACAGTACCTGGTTTGTCACTGTCGACACTAACCCTAACCCTAACCCTAACCCTAACCCTAACCCACTGTCATGCCTAGAGTGAGCGGTGACACATTCACCACACATATAATGTGCATCTTCGAAGCAGATTGTTAGCGTCAGACCTCACCGTTATTGACCTGCTGGGTCTGGAACATATGATCGAAACTGGAAACCACAGCCTCCGTTTCACAGACAAACTAGATGTGTTCCTCCAATGGCGTTTTGACCCAAAACAGAAATTCACTGAAGAACAAGTCTCAGAGTTGTAAGACGAGCTGCAGAGACTCACCTTTTTGGCTGAATTCAGTGGAAACCAGGTAGCCTCAGAGATGGATGGAGCGCAGCACACGGATTAGTCTGAGGGCAATAATCTCATTATGTGCATGTAAGGAAGGTAATGGTCCCCTTCATTTTAGAATGTGGACATACCCAGAGTGATTACTGCTTCTACAAGACAAAGGACTATGAGCCTAACTGTAGGCCCCCGTGTGACCAACTGCTGAAATGCGGCCACACCTGTACTGGTACTTCGCTACGATACCACTAGGGGCGCTATCACCTCCCATGCTAAAACGTCTGACCAGGATTTTCCATGTTCCTTTTGTTGCTTCCCATTTGACAAAGTTAATTTGTCTTTAGCAAGTTTACAACTAGCCAGGATGTTGGCCGATTATAATGATAAGACTACTACTATGCCTGTGTCTTTAATGCTTTGGTAAAAATGTAAACCTTTTTGTATTTCAACAATAGGTGGCAGCAATGCATTTGTAAAGAACAAATTGGTATGTGAATCCAGTCCGGTTGTTCTTATTCTTTGTAGATACATGCCGAAAATCAGATACACACACACAATGTATAAATAAAAGGGCTTCACAGGTAGATCAGTTTGACAATATTTGTTTACAGTACATTTGAATCACACAATTAAATTGCTACATCTATAATGGAAAGATGGGTCGATAAGCAGACCAGTCACCGTGAGAACGTGTTGAATAGTTGAATAGTTTAGGACTTTAGGTTATGTTGCCAATAGTCACCGCATAGTGTGAGGGTAGGGTACACAACAACAACAACAACAATTGTAAATAATGTTTATTTATATGGCTTATCTTATGAGCAGGGTTGCTTTCTTGTTTATACTTGAAGTGATGCACTTATCACTTCACTCTTTACATAAACATAGTCCAGCCGCATAGCTTAAAACAAAATCCCTTTTTATTACCTGCAGAATGTGCAGTCCCTTACATTAACCGCATGTATATTTGTCTTATTACAACAACCACTGGCATTGCGATGTAATGTGTCAACTCTCAACACCTGAATCCATTGACAATTCTGGGGGGAAAAGCCCTGAACCAAAATAGCACTGTCAATGCAAGTAATGAAAACAAACGCATTTTGAATGATGTCTTATTAAGGGGGGCAGCAATGGACAAAAAGGCTTATAAAAGAATATCCTACAGGGCACCTGTTTAAGGTTTGTCATATATCACGTTAGAAAGCACATTGTCATATTTTCAGCAGAAAAGTAGGCATACAAAAGTATTGGTTTATTTTTTCAGGTTGAACCGCTGTGTGTGTAGAAACTACAAAAGAAATACCAGGGAGAAGGTGACTTGCTAAACATTTTCCTGTGACGAGAAGAAGAGACGGCTCACAAAGGAAAGAAAAAGGTTACTGCTGTTGAAAGAAATGCTATCAAAAGAAGATTTTATATCCTGCAAATAAACCAAAAAAATAAGGAATCCTCTTTTTAAACAATGTTTCAGAGAGGTCATTCATCCGAGGTTCAGCACGGCAATCAATATTTGGAAGGTTGAAACCCCTTACGGAAAACAGTGACATGAAAACCAAAACTAATCTGTTGTGTCAACTAGGAGGGGAAAATGGATATGAGATTTATGAACTCTGACGGTGTCCAGGGAAAAGCTCTAAAATACTTCCAGGTACCCTATATGTGGGATGAATCAATACAGTGCTCCTTCAATATAGTATAAATGAAAACTTTTGGATTATGCAACCTATCACATCTTCATAGGCTTAAAACCTTTAAGAGTTTAAACAAGGAGGACAATTCTATTATTTTATGTAATTTTTGGACAGTTGGATAGCTTTAGAAATCAGAATGGAAAAAAATCTAAATAACTACCGGAAATATATTTATTCTTCGTCGACGAAATAGGTTGTTGAAAACCCATGCCAATAGATCCACAAGTGTCGTTGTGGACTGTTTGGTATGCCCTCACAGCCTACAGAACCTTTTGTATAGCTATCTATATCTACAGCTGGAACAAATAGATTGGGTCTTGGTAGGCCCAGACTAACATCTGAGTTATAGGTGTGTCGCCATTGGGTTAACCTCGGAAATCATCACAGCCTGTCTTCCTATGCCATTCAGAAAATGTGTTTTCTCTTGCCACAGTAAGTAAAATCAGAGAAGGAATACTAAAACCATTAGAAACCTTAATTATCTATTCATTCTAGGGCTGGGAGATTATTCCAATACATATTTTGTCTGCTCCTATTCTGCTTAAAAATATGATTTTAAATTGATTGGCGCAGTGTAACCTGGTCTATTAGTAAAAACAAAGCCTGATTAACAAGTAAAATCATTTGGGCCTGAAGAAGTCCACTTAAAAATGTGTAAAAGGACTGCATTTATATAGGACCTTTTTAGTCAATGAAAATCACTTAATGCGCTTTATTTGTCAAATTCACCTGCCTGCCTACAAACACATGGTCACACTCACCGAACAACTGTGGGTTCAACCAAGTGAAACGAAAACCAGGCGCTAGGCCTTCACGCCGACTGATGCTCCTGCATTGATCGGCCTCTGTAGGCCCCTCTTGGGTCCCCTCACCAGTGCTTACATACATGGTTCTGCGTCTGGGATTTAGTTGCTTAATGCAGTCTGTCAGAAGTCGGCAAAAGTCCCTTCTCCAGTGGCGTCTGCATATGTTAATTTGTCAAAAAGATTACATATGCATACTATTTTGGAGCGTTGCACTTTACCTCATTATGGATCCAACAGTTGGAGTATGTTATAACAGACATGTGTTGGGAGGAAGAGCACAGAGCTTTAGTCATTTGAGTGACATCCATTGCATGCCTACATTGACTTATTGACACAGGTACAAGTATAATTTGTCCTTTTCTTTTCCCAAGATGAGCATATGAATTGACCTGGCAACACATGTTGGGAGAACATAACACACAGCTTTCTGATCAATTATCATTTATTTATCATTCATAAAAGGTCAAAATGACCCTTCCTATCACACAAATATAGGGAGATGCCGAGGCAACTCTCGATTTAAGACGTGCATGTGTAGGGTCCAGAAGATTATCCCAAAATATTTGAAGTTCGGAGGCCTCCCCATTTTCTCTCCTCTGTCACTACCAAACACTCCTGTGAGCACCGACGGCTCCGGGCTGAAAGCCTGTGTGCACGTGTGACACTGACTCATTATTATTCAATCACTCACCGGTCCGGCTCTAGTCGACGCCAGCGCCCGCCGCACTGGATTACAATCGTAAAAGAGAGGATGTACGAGCACGGCAACATGAGCTCCAGGGGAGGAGCTGATTTACGGCCCGTCGATGCAATGAGAAAGCGGGGTACTAAGCCAGATTACAGGAACCGGGAACCAAGGCTCTATAACATAAGGCTCGGCGAGGAATACCTTCACGCAGACGTAGGATCAAACGCGGCCTAGATGGAACACAATCATGAAATAAACTGGAGGGGGTTTTGTTTGGTTCAGAAATGGATCTATTGAACGAGATCGAGTCAATCATTTTTAGCCTTGACTGGTCTGTCTGCCTGTGTCTCTACGGTCAGCCCTATGCAGCCCTTTCTAGTTCTTGCATATCCAAGACTTAGGCCGCGTTCACATCTAGCGTTTTTTTTAATCTGCCAGCGCTTGTTTTACATTATATTCCTATGGAGCAGAGCGTTTCTGGAAAAAGTCACACCCGCTTATTTAAACACCTCTCCCAGCGTTTTTTTCTGCCATACGGAGCGTTGAAAAAAGTTCAACTTTCAGGAAGAAAGCGGCCGACGTCAGGCGTCTTTTGGGCAACTGACCAATCACAAGCGGAACATTGACACTTCGTCACGAAGGAAACTCTCAACTGTCAAAACAAGAAACAATGGCACTCGGGAAAGTGCCGGTGGAGCGATTGATAGTTTTAATTACAGAACATGTCGAGATCTACAACATGTCTAATGGGCTCTATCCTGGATACATAGTAGGCGGGTAACGTCGGGTCTAGAATGGGTTCGTTGATAGGCAATAGAAAAAACGCTCTCGGCGCTTTTAGGGCCAAAAACGCTGCCAGCTTTTCTTTTTGTTGAAAAAACGGTTGGCTCAACTTTTCCCTATTACATAAAACGCTATGTGAACGCGGCCTTAACTGTTTTTCCTTTCTTTTCCTACTCTGGGAGATCAGCCGCTCTCTACCATGACTCGGACCGCCCCCCCTTGGCACCGGAGTGGGCCTCCCATCCTGGCCCCAATTGGCCCAGATGCTCTGAGGTTGTGTTTACCACTGCGCCACAGCAGCCCCCCCCCGCCCCCCTCTGGAACTGGGGGAGACAGGCTTGATCCTCTTCCTGCTGGACCAGAGAGAGTGAGAAAGACACATGACAGAGAAACACAGGCAAACACAGTGACTCTGTCACCCTCTCCAGTGACTCTTCACTCTCCTTCGCTCAGACATGCACGAACGCGTGCACACAGACACACGCACACACACACAAACACACACACACACTCGAATGCATGCATGGATGCACACAAACACACACACACACACACACACACACATCCCCCCAACACACACACACACACACACACACACACACACACACACACACACACACACACACACACACACACACACACACACACACACACACACACACACACACACACACACAGACAGACACACAAGTTCACACACACATATGAAGAGAGGTAGAATAGACAGAGAGAGACGTAGCGGTATTAAATGGAGTGTTGGTCAGATTGGATGAGAATGGGGCTTGACTGAACTGACTGATTCCCTCAGTTTACCCGCAACACACGCCCTCCTTGGAATACAGAGAGAGCGTGAGAGAAGAGCTGTCATAAAGAGCGAGAGCGGGTCAGATTAGGGGAGTGGGGATGGACTGCAGTGGCCCTCTCCTCTGAACCAGAAAGATAGAGAGAGTGAAAGAGAGGGAAGGGAGATGAGTAGAAGAGTGAAGTGAAGGGCGAGACACACAGCCGCTGACAAAGCAAGAGCACAGGAGAGGCCTATGAATTATAAGGAGGGAACAGAAACTGAAAAAAACAACTGATCAATTATGGCTGGTTTATCGGGAAGCCTCAGACGACAAAGCAGGTATAAGCGTTCGTTTCTCAGAATATTCTCTATTCGGAGAGGTGCATTAGCATTCTCACCCTACACATTCTCCGTCACCATCTCACTCCCTGCCTATCATGGTTATTGTATAAACTAAGATTTGGACCAAACACTTATGTATCCTTTTAATATGCCGCACTGTATTTTACTTACTTACCATATATGTAAATATGTTTGACATACACAGCCTACATCGATTTCTTGTAATCCACATGGAATGCTTATTTAATTAAACAGAGTCTGACAATACAGCTAATAATAATAATAATAATAATAATAATAATAACCATAACTAGAAAATGCATTTCCTGCAAAAAATGCGTTGAGTACAAAGTGAGGTTGAAATTATTTTTTAATAAAGCCACACAGATTAAGACAATATATAGAAACGTTAAATTACTTAAATCAAGTGATGGGATTTGAACAGAGTTCCAAAGTCTAAATGGAGTAAACAATGTAAACATGCACACCATTTAAAGAAATGTAAATGGTTGGAAACAAATAAATTGACAGTTGAATGAAAAGGGCAAAGCATTGCTAAAAATGCAGAAATGTGAAAGGAATTGTACTGAAGAATGTGAAATAGCCGAAGATTGTAAGTATTAAGTGTCAGAAAATGGGCGGACGGCGCCGCCGAGAATTATTGAAGGAATCTGAATAGAAGCACGCGATCCCAAGCTAATATCAACATTTTAAAATTGAGTCTCCAGGTGAAAAATTTAGGAATTCCCAAAGTTTCTAGAGAATAAGAAAGAAAGAATAAAACGTATGAAGAAAAATAGTTGAGCGCTGCATGCAGCACTCACCTAATGTTAATATTAACAATTGGCAAACAAAATAGTATTTTCCAAATGATTGAGCCTAATTTCTTTCCTCTGAATATTCAATTTCCTAGTCCTCTGTATTTAAAGAGAACATTAGTATAATCAACATGCAATGTGAACCCTCACACTGCACTCCTCACTTTGGTTCCAAAGGATTCTCAATCCCGCTACAAACCGGGCTGCAGGGGACATGTCTTTGCATACAATTCTCAATAAAAGGGATGGGTAATGACAAATGTACTCAATTGGATGAGATCAGCAATCATTAATCTGTTGATAGCAATGTTCTCGTTCTTTGTTCGGGGAATCCAGCTTGTCTGTCCATCACAGCGGAAATGCAACACTTCTCAACATCCACACATGGATTGATGTTGAAGGAGGGAGGAGAGAGCGAGAGCTCATTTCTTTAGCTGCCCTCTCTCTTTACAACCCTCCAACCTTACTGCAACTTTAGGTGCCTTCACCTGTTGGGGTCACTTTAAGAGTTAAGAGGCAATTCAGGACACATCATTGATTTGATCTATTCTTGTTATTGTAGCTCTCCTAAATAACCTGGTTCTCTATTTACTGTAAGCCGTTTGGTTTAATGTACAACTGAATTAAATTAATTAAAATTAATTGTTTTTTTTGCAGAACACAATGGATCCAATT
>NC_082394.1:12671166-12696166 GCF_031168955.1 Gadus macrocephalus
GAGAGAGAGAGAAGGTGGGGTGTATGCACCCACCCCCCTTCCTACCATCTCCCCACCCCTATCTCTTTACAGGACTGCCAACCCGTCTAGAGTTATTCCAGGAATGCGTTGAACATGGCTGCCGCGATGAAGGCACAGAAAACGGGACTGTTGGAACTTCGAGTTACCGTGGACCGCTGGATCCGGGTGTTGGCCACGCTGAGCGACGATACTTTAACCATAAGCCCCGGGGAGGTGAACGAAGACTCGGTGAAACCCAACCAGACTCCCGTCGGTGCCGTGAACGGTGACCCCCCGAACCTCAGCTTGTCCCCAGTACCAGATACAATCACTAACGTGAAACGCACCGTGCGGGTCACCAAACAAGATGTTGGAGGACTTGGGATCAGTATCAAAGGTAAGCAACTCGAAAAAAAAAAATACGAGCGAATTGAAAACACCGTTGTTAAATCAAGTTCGACGGCGTTTGCCGAGTTTGAATGAAGTTTGAGTTATCCGACGACGGCGAGACGGCGTCTCGGAGAGCAGTCAACTTTAAATAGTTGCTCACCAAAGTGCGACATAGCGCGCTCGTCTGTCTAATTTCCTGCAGTCAAAGCTGTTATTTGCGACCATATGCGGCAGCGTTGTTTATACTGGCACAAAAAGATTTGACAGCTGAGATTCTTTCTCAGTTATCTCACCGTGGAGCATTTTCAGTCCCAGGAAATGGCTGTAGGGTAAACTACCAACTAACCTCCAGAGAACCCAACGCCATGCTTCTTTATATTCTGTTGATTTATATTCTGCTCGTCAAACTATTATCTATTGCAATTATATATAAATGAATATATTATACTTTTATAAAAATATAGGCCCCTAAATATATCTGTGTGTTTGTGTCCCCAATCCATGTTCATATTACAAAAATGGATATGCTTTAAAATAACGTTAGATATAGCACAAATACAGCTGCAGCAGTAAAACAAAAACTGTTCAGAAAGTAGGCCACATAGTTCTATTGTAATATGTGAGAAACCCCTCCACTGTCATTGCTATTGTTTAGGAAGACACTTGGGACAGGATATGTGTAGTGGCCTATCTTCCATACCTGTGCTCTCTGCAGTGTAGTGGGTTTAGGGGCTGATGAAAGGGCTTTCTTTCACCTGTAACAACAGGTAGCTATCTCAGAGATGATCTCACACGGAAGCCTGCAAGGGAAGAATAACAAACTCCTTCTTCACACATGGCGTGCACAAAGCCGCCTGCCCCGCAGCTATGTGTAAAGGCATTAAATATGCGTGTGTTTTTCTTTGCCCTTCGGTTATAGTATTCTGAATTAATTATTTGAGGCAAGCTGTAGATGTGTATTCTCTAAATCTGTCTGAGCACATATGACGAGTTTCTTCAAATTGCTTTATATTGCATATGGGTGTAACCTTACTGTGTAATAACAAGGTAGACACATAGGCCTATAGTTTGTATAGTTCCTGTTTGTTGTGGTTGTGATGGATATAATCAACACAGAGGACGGCTGTTGGGGTGAGCATTTGCACCATCTTTCCAGCTGCTTTATGTTTATGTTCTGCATATACAAAAGTGTGTGGTGTGTGTGTGTGTGTGTGTGTGTGTGTGCGGGCGTGTGCGTTTGCATGTGCGTGTGCGTGCGGGTGTGTCTGTCTGTGTTTGCAATGCGTGAGTGTATGTGTGTTTGTGTGTCTGTGTGTGCGTGCGTGAGTGTATGTTTGTGTGTGTGTGTGTGTGTCTCCCGTCACCCCCCCTCTGTGGGTGCATTGTTTGTGTGCCATGTGAGATTGGGAGGACACCTCACATTCAGGCATCCTTAAGTGTCTGTCTAAAAAGCTTGCCCACCTTGAAAGGTCTGTAGTCTATCTGTGTATTGACTAGTTGTCACCTCTTTCTTGGCCCACTGCCAGGGGAAGGCGGGCCGGGTTGACGGGCAACTCTGCCTCGTGCCGCAGATATGATGCAAAGTTGCCTCATTGTGGAGACGGTTGGCGGCGGACATGCTAATTTTAGCCGCCGTACCTCCTGAACAACACAGGAAGACGCTTAATGACACAATCGCGCCGTCCAGCTCTGTGCAAATTAGAGGCTTTTGTAAAAAAAAGAATAGAGAATAGAAGATCATTATTTCTTTGAAGTGAAAGCGTCACCACCGCCGGTTGTTCAAAGGCACTGAGCAAGAGCCGGAGTGGGAGCAACAGGAGGGGTTGAAGGAGTGAGGCAGACGCACAGAGGAAGAAGAAGCTGATTCATACAAAGGGACTTGAATAGCAAGCCAGAAAGTTGAAAATCAAGAAAGAAAGGAAGGGAAGACGGAACGGAGGAAGGACGGAAAGAGAGAAACAAAGAGAGAAAGGGAAAGAAAGAAAGGGGGAAGGAATGAGTGAGTGAGGGAGAACATCCCCCAGAGTGTGAAGCGGTGTCGGGGGGGCGGGGGGTGGGGGGGCGGGGGGTGGGGGGTGGGGGGGGGGGGGGGGGGGTGGGGGGCTCTTGGTGGGCTAGCTGACCCACCACAATGTGAACAGCTGAGAGTAGCAGTCCACAGCAGGCAGTTGTCATTGGCCAAGGATGAAAGCTATGTGGCTGCCAGTCCTGCTCTCCACTGGGTTTAATTTTAGGGAGCCCACCCCTGCTTGGGAAAACACATGCACGCCACGTCGCCACACACACACACACCACACACACACACACACACACACACACTGGAACAAACACACACACAGACTGGAACACACCAGACACACACTGGAACACACTAGACACACATTCGAACACACACAGACAACACACACACAGACACACACAGACAGGAACACACACACTGGAACCCACAGGCGCACGCACACACACACATAAGACATGGAGGCATCTGACCTTCACTCTAGCGTCTAAATTTAAGGAGTAGACTTGGAAGCTGGGTGTGAAGGCTCCTGCAAACATGTCATGCTTGACCTGGGAGCACATTTCAGACTATTCATTATCTAACTATTACACAGGTGTCCATTAGAAATGAACATTCTCTGTGCACATTTAAACATGATGTCTGCAAAGTTGACTGACTTGCTAGCATGCATTGGGTTACACATTATTTATTCTCTATAGAGTATGATTGGGGGTCACCGATGGCAACCATGGCAGTTATGCAGCCTTATTTAAAGCTGTCAGTTGATGCAATTAAAAGTCTGATTGATACAGTGTGGTATATGTTCAGACAATTAACTATAGGCTTAACTTTATATCTATCTATATCTATCTGTATATATATGTCCAGCCAGACAATATATAAGATAAGGTCTTATAATACTTGTGATAATTCGGAGTACTTTGTCAAAGTATTCCATAGCCACCAGCGTCTGGGCTCTCTAGCTAGTGCAAGTTGCTAAACATGCAAATTCCTCCACATAAAGACGTGTCACAACAAACACTCCATTTTCACGCGTAATTGCCTAATTAATTGCATCACACACCAAGTGCGCCCATCACTCACCCGTCACCTGTCAGGTCGGGCCGTCTGACCCCCCCACACCCCCCCCTCCCCCACCCTCCTCTCTTGCTACCTCTGAGTGGCATTCTGCCAGCCCTACTGTACAGCTCTCTGTTGGACATCTAAAGTTGGCGCGAGGGAGGGAGTCAGGGATTGATGGAGGCAGGACGGGGATTGGAAGGAAGAGAGGAAGGAAGAGGATGGAAGGAAGGAGGGATGTGGGAGCAGAGCGGAGATCTGGAAGAGTTTACAGGATTGGATGGAGCGGGGGGGAGAGAGAGCGAGAGAGAGAGAGAGAGAGAGAGTTGGATCGAAGTGGGTAAAAATGCACACAGATGTTAGGGGCTGTTTACACCATTCTTGATTTTATTTTGTATTTAAGGAGGGAACTTAATACTTTCAGGTGAGAATTGGGTTTAAAAAAGGTTATTGTGTTCTTGTAAGTAATGCACTCATGTCGCTTAACGATCAGTTATTGACCTGCACAATGAACTTGTATATAGCCTTGCATCCTTAAAGCCTTGCATCCTTAAAGCAAAGGCCATTGTCCTATTCAATTCAATTGCATTGCGGATTCAAATTACTGGTAAAGCGTACCGCCATCCCTTTCGTGTTTAAGCGGTGTTGTGTCATGCTGACACCTGTGTCAGGCCTGCCTCAATTTGTCACCACTTTCACCATTAACCAGGGTGCTTTTGTTCCCAACGTATGCATGCATGTATTCATTCCCCTTAATATAGCTTCTTGGTGGGCCCCATAGGACGACGTGACGTCCCTTTTCCAGTAAAAAGGGAGGTGTGATTGGTGTGTTGACAGAACGGGATGTGCTGGGAGAGCACTTTAGTAGAAGTCGTTCAGAAAACAGGAGACTTTCACCTGTCAGTATTCTCTTTCTCCCCCTGTTTCAGTGTTTTATTGTTAATCCTCAGTGGCCATTTAGCGAGGTGTTTAAGTGCCATGGTTGAAATCCCAAAGATCTAGTGTGAGCTAGCACTACAATATCGTACTGTAAAGCAGTGTGCGTAGCTTTTAGAAACTATCAGTATATCAGTACAGCTTTGTCCTTATCCATGTGTCAATTGAATATAACAATATGTGAGTATAAATTGAATCCATTTGATGAAATAATAAAATATTTTTGCACGAAAAAATCAACACGCATTAGAGAGGAGCATTAAAATAGTAAAATGCCTTCAGACTCAGGCTGTGAAATGATGTTTGTATAGCCTATGTTTGTTAAGCGTTTCTCAGTCTTATATTACTAATGATTCCATTGTTATTTAAAGAAGCACATAAAAGAGCTTCTTAAACATAAAGAACGCAGCACTCCCTGGCTCGTCTGGCCTAGGACCCAGCCGACCAGACGCCATGCATAGCAATTGACAACGCGTTGCACCGCCTTGTGCCCCCTAGTTGTGCCCCCTAGTTGTGCCCCCTAGTTGTGCCCCTAGTTGCGCCCCTAGTTGCGCCCCTAGTTGCGCCCCTAGTTGCTGTTTATGGGAGTTGCAACGTTGTTGATGGAAGTGCTTAAAACCAGGAACGTTTCTGGTCCGTCTGTATGGTCTGTCAAGTTTCAGTAAAGGTCGAACGTCGAATCACATGGCCCAACACTCGCCACATTCATTTACATAACGTTAACTAAAACGTGAAACTTTTGTTCCGCCTCTTTAATGGGCCGCAAGCCGTCGCAGGCACTCGAGACTTCCCACAATCCTTTACCCCATGCGATAATGCATGGGGCAAATCCATTTCCTTAATTTTTCACGAATACATCTTGCAGTACTGGACGTCGGAGCTTGTCGATACTACAGTCTTTAATAATTAAGCCTGAGGCCTGATTAATACCGGGTTACGGTACCCATCACTATCTGCCCCTGTAGGAGCTGATTCCGATTTTAGACCACTCCCGGCTCATTTATGAACAACCTCTTCCCAGATCCCTATGGGGAATCCATCTGACCGGTCAATCAACCGTGCGTGATATGCACCACTAGGAGGGAGCACAGAATGAGGGGTGTTCTTGGGGTGGTTTATCTCAAAACCCTACCTCTCTTTTTTGCTCTCTCTCTTAAGTACTCTTGAATCGTACCGTCAGCAGCTTTTAAGGCGGCTCCTCTATCTGGATGGAAATGTGGAGGAGGGGTGTCATGTTTTTATAGGACCAATATTTCACAGGGAAATCGATAGTTGGGAAATCCACCCACATCCAACTTTAACAGCAAAAAGCATGCCCGTGTCAGTATAGTATTACTGCACTTTTAATCAAAGTTATTGAGTTATAATGTATTCTGCTGGGTGACACCTGCTTGTTTACCTCATTCTCATTCCTCGTTTGTTTTCATTCTTCATGTGGGAAAAGAGCAAATAGCCGGTCTGAAAGGAATGTGATCGGTCTATATTCCCTGATGGATGAAGCTCTGAATCCTGTTTGTCCTTAGGGTGAAATGGCTTGCATGTACATTTCTTTTTTTTTTTCTTTTTCAAATATCAAACAGGGAATTCTGTAAAATCGGTTAAGAACAGACCCATATTACTGGTACTCATACAACCATACTGGGTGTATGAGGTATGATGACATGGAGCTCTGATCCACCATGACGACCTTACAGACTAGAGGAGGACCCAATGTGCCCATGGGCCTCCTTGATCAAGTCAGTAGCAAGGATGTAACCAAACACACGTATCCGTGTGGTCAGTTTCCATGATGCATTGCTTTCCTTACCCTGACATTAACTACACCAAACCCTTTAGCTAAACGTACCCTTATACCTAGCTTTGTACCCATAAAGGCCACTATTTCAAACTCTAAACTCAGCATCCTAAATCTTATAGTGTACTTAATTATTCCAAATGCATCAAGGGAAATGACCAGCAGAAATGTTCTCATACTCATACCCTCTCATACCCTTCACAAGCAGCGGGGGAGGAGTGGGAGCCACCTCTGGCTCGGCGCATCTTAACCTGATGGGGGCTAGATGATTAAAATGCAGTGGAAATAGTATTTCAGTCCAAGATTTTCATTTTCTACCCTTTTATTTCGCTCTGGTCTCTGAAGGAGAATACATGAATTAAAGCAAAAAGGTATAAAAAAGGAGGTGGCAACCTCTGGAAAATGTATTCAAAATGAATGTGATTGAAACCCCTTTTGGACGATTCCTCAGTGGCCTGAGGGCTGAGTCCAACTGGCAGTAGACATTATTGACAATATATATCTGCTGAATAGCGGTGGAAGCAGAAACTGCAAGAATATCTGTGGGGGTAAGACAGGAGCAGCAGTCTGCCTCCATCCTAATCTGCACTTTGAGCAGGTTAGACATGATACAGGTAGATCTAACAAATGTGGAGGATTACGTTATTACTCTCAAGTCCACTTCTACTTTAAATGACACAGTTCCTCATAACGGCCAAATGGGGAGAAAGAGATCAGTTAACTTAAATTTAAACTTAACCATAAACCTAAACAAAATGTTACATCAAAGTTTATTAAGTATTGTGAAGAAGGCGGTTGTAATCACATCCATATTAAATTCGGCATCTGAGCAGAGTGTGCTCAGAGGCTGGTTGTTAGTCGGCCCATTTCAATTGTCTCTCCATAACTACCATCACAGCATCGAATCAATGTCTTTTCACCTCTGCTGGGTCCCACCGACCCGCCCGGCCAACAGTAGAAGGCTGTGCTTGAACACAAAGAGTCCCCGGTGTGGAGCTGCATTGTTGGTAGCAATACGAAACTTTGGTTGCTGGCCAAACTGTTTACGGGTGATCGGTGTTATTGGTTTTCTTGCTCAGTCCTCAGTGAAATATTTTAAATATTTTAAAACGATTTCTGCTTCAGGACATCCTTTGTCAGCATACATTTTAAGGACAATATACCAATCTTATCCTTAAAATACATTTGTTTACTCAATGCGTTTGCTTGGAAATGTGCTTGAAGACCAACCAACCAACATTCATTGCTTATTCACCGTGAAACGCATATTGTCACCTTGCAGGGGGCAAAGAGAACAAGATGCCAATCCTCATCTCCAAGATCTTCAAGGGTCTGGCGGCCGACCAGACGGAGGCCCTGTATGTCGGCGACGCCATCCTGTCTGTCAACGGCTACGACCTGAGGGAGGCCACGCACGACGAGGCCGTGCAGGCCCTGAAGAAGACTGGCAAGGAGGTCATCCTCGAAGGTAAGACCCCCCCCCCCAATGGTCACGAGTGGTACTGCACAGGGATGTCTGTGCACCAGCCGGATCCCATGGCTACAAGGGGTACTGTGGTACAGTGATGTGATTTTTTCTATAAACTGTGGACCAACCGGATACGAGGGCGAATAACTAATTGTCAGAGATGTCCTTTACACGTCTATTATACAAACATAATTGTAGAGTTATTATTGACTTCTACTTCGTACCGTGACTCGGATTTGTATTGTTTGTGCTGGCGTGCCATTGGAAGAAGGTCCCAGGGTGATGTTCACACTTGAAGTGATAATTAAGCACTTGAAAGCACTTGGGAAATGTAAAATCCAAAGTGGGACGAATAATCCCGTCTCGACCAACAAGAGACACACAGCTCCAGAGCTACTTGCATAGAGGTGACTAGACAGAAAGACAGAGAGAAGCATATTCAGGATAAATACTACTACTGCTGTGTACTGTTAAATTCACTCAGAAAACTGAAGCACATATTTAGATAAGGGTCTCTACCTTATCCTTTTGGGTCCAATATGATGAGCTGTAGCGTTTTGGTCAGATCTTTGATCTCTAAACTACCTTGAATCATGCAAATGAGTTCATTTCAAACAGCAAGCATAAACCATACTTTTTTTTTCACACACACACACACACACACACACACACACACACACACACACACACACACACACACACACACACACACACACACACACACACACACACACACACATGCATTGAACATGCTAATGATTCCTTTCCGGGCATCCAACACGTCTGACGTGAATATCTCTCCGTTCTGTGTCGGAACAGAGAGGCGTGGGAGAGAGACCTCACAGAGAGGGAGGTCTGAACACTGTCTCACGCCCCAAGTTCCCTCTCAAACGGTTACATTCACCCACTGCGATCTAATATCTCACCCTTCAGATCTCTCTTATTCACCGCCCTTTTACTCGTTCTCTTTTCTTCTCCCTGGTATTACCTTTAGAGTAATGTAACATTTATTAGTGTGTCTTTGTGTGTTTGTGCATGTGTGTGTGTGTATGAATGATGAAGTCAGGTGTGTGGCTTTTAGTAACTGTAACTTGGCAGCCTACACAGATTAAAGATGAAGATTGCTTGCCAACGGATTGCATCATAGCCATTTGCACAACTTCACAAAGAATGGAAGATTACTTCTTCTTTTTGTTGGAATTATTAAAGTAGGCTGCACAAAAGCACAAATTATTCAGTTTTTACACAATTCGCTCAATCTTTCTATTTATGATCTGTATATTCAGTCTCTAACGGACAGACCAAAGTTCCATCCTATGTTCACACACACACACACACACACACACACACACACACACACACACACATGCACAACAACACACACCCAAATGCACTCAAACACACAATGACACACACAAACACAAGAACACACAAAATGTGGATCTGGGTTATGTCTATCTAAGGTCACTCCTAACCGATGGGACCCTTGGGTCTGCATGTTCACATATTCTATAAGCTTTTTTGATGAACCAGCTATATGCTGGTTCATCAATTAAAACCCTTTGCGGAAAACGCAGAATGCTTTTCTTACCACATGGTTGTTATGAAACCATGGTTACAAGGGTGGGGTGGTTTGGGGGGGTGCTTGGGTAATGCCGGCCTGGTGCTGCAGATGCAATGTGTGCTGTACAGTCAGAGGAAATCACTGCACCATCCCCACACTCCAGACACACAATGTTTGATATCAAGACAGCTCCACTGGCGGTGTGCAATGATCCACCATCTCTGAAACCGTTTCACGGCTTCATTCTCGCACCCTCAACTCACCAAAACTCCAACATCAACCCACTCCCTCCACCTTGACCTCAGGGAGTGCAGTCTTCCTTAAGAGACGTGCATGCCCGTGCACTCACACCCATGCGTGTGTGCGCGGGAGTGTCTGCTCTTGTTTTGATTGAGTCAGTCTGGGTGAGGCGCCACAGAGTTACATAGATGCATCTTTGTACTTTCTTCATCATTAAGGATTGGCAACTCAAACAACATAGGCTGCAAGTACCGGCACGTGTAACTTTGAGTGCTGAGGATTATGTTTCCATGTTCATTTGTACAAATGAATGATCTCGTAATTGATCAGACGCATTCCTGACATGCGAACATACACACATAGATACCACCAAGATGTTACCTCCAGAGTCCTTCAGTGTATGGTTTTTAATGATATTTTGGCCAATTAAAAAATGTCCACGTGTGAAGAATGAAGACGTCAGGATGCAATGATCAACCAAAGATCTATTTATAAACAGCGTGCTGACACAAGATGTGCGGTCGCTACAGCAGTTGTCACAGCACCGGAACCATCTTGTTGTCTCACACAGAGCTCAGCAAAGTCTAAATAATGATCCAAAGTGCTTCCGCTGGATAAAACTTACTGTTCACATCAAACCTCATCGAGAGGAACCAAAAACCAGTGTATATGCACCACATCCTTCCCACGCATGCCCTGGACATCAGCATTGATCTTGGAACGGAACCGAACCAATCAGCAGTGAGCGTTGGGGTTCATGTGACATGGCTGTGACCTCAGGTACGTCTCCCAGCTCTCTCTGCATTTCCCCTCCATGGGCGGGGTGGGGGGGGATCACTCAGCCGGCCACACGATGAATACACTTCGTCCTCGTCCCGTCTGTATTCCTCTGCACACCCTACTCTATCAACATGGAGATGGAATAATCAATGTGTGCGAGATGAAGAGACACTGTAAACACCTAATGGGGTCAGATAAATATAACAGGGAAGATGAAACCGTAAAGCCACAGCCACCCTCATTTCCGGCCACTGACATTTACAATGTGTGTGTGCGTCTGTTTATGTGTGTGTGTGTGATTGTGCTTTTGAAAAAATGTGTGCTTCTGCCCAAGTGCATACTTGTGTGTGTCTCTCTCTCTCTCTCTCTCTCTCTCTCTCTCTCTCTCTCTCTCTCTTTCTATTTATGGGTGAATATGTTTGTGTTTGTGTGTGTGGACAAAAGTTTGTATGTATCTGTGTGTGTGTTTGTAAATGTATCTGTGTATGTAGTCATGTGCGCACATGAGTGTGTCTATGTTTGTTTGTGTGTGTGGACGAGTCAATGTGTGTTTGTGTGCACGTAAGGTGAGTGTAGTCAAGAGAAAGACAGTGGGGACTTGTTGGTTATTATTTTCCAAAGAAATGCCACACCCAGTGAGGTCATGAGAGAGTTGTAATTGTGATATACAGTGTGTCTCAGTCTGTGCACAGTAACCAATACCCTCAGAGTCTGTAAATACTATTATTTGGATACCACCATAGTAGTGATGCAAGGTTAAGGTATTTTCTCACCCTAATCCGTAGTCCGAGAAGGGAAATTTATGAAAATTACACCGGTATTTGCTTCTCAACCCGCTATTATAAAATGTTGTCCCCCAATCTCCTGCTGGCAGTAGTATGGTGATCCACCAATTTCTAAACTACAAAACTCATAAACTGCATTTCTCTCTCTCTCTCTCTCTCTCTCTCTCTCTCTCTGTCTCTCTGTCTCTCTGTCTCTCTGTCTCTCTGTCTCTCTCTCTCTCTGTCTCTCTGTCTCTCTCTCTGTCTCACACACACATAAATGTCTCACACACACATTAACGTCTCTCTCTCACACACACATAAATGTCTCCAGGGACGGGAACATGTCTTGTGTGACCTTTGAACTAGCCAAGTGTGCTTTCTTGGGACCCATTTGGAATTCTACCCCGGAGTGAAACACCATTCATCACTGCCACCAGTTAGCCAGCCAGTCAAGCAGACCGGACCCGTTCCATTACTGCAGAGGGTAACACTGCAACCAGGGGACCAGTTGGCTGGCTGAATGGTTGAACCGTTCCCTGGACAACCACCAGTCTGATGGTCATGCATACACACACACACAGGGATACACACACACACACACACACACACACACACACACACACACACACACACACACACACACACACACACACACACACACTCATGCGCATAAATATTCATCACACACAAACACAAACTTGCACAGCAGGCCTGCGCAAACACACACATGGTGCTCAGGATGGGATGTAAGCATACAGGGATGACATTAGAAAGACGTGCACGTGATTGGTCATAAGTGCATGCATGGGTGCATGTGGCAGTAGCTGGGCGAATTGTACTTTTTAAAATGTCAACTAGTCAATTCAATACTGCTGCCACGGGTGTATATATTGGGCTGTTAGAGCATGGGAAGGGAGTGTGAGAGAGAGAAAAAAAGGTTTTTTTTGCAAGTATTTGCCTGTCTTTCTCTGTGAGTGAGTGCATGTGTCTGTTACTTTCGCTGTTGGATTAATAATGCTGGTACACTGTGTGCTGTTTGGCACGGAGGCCAAAGAAGGAAGGGGTTTCTGTGCCTCTGTGATGGACGTTAACCAGGACTTCTCCACCCTTGAAAGATGGTGTTAAGTTATTATGCATGATCCCCTCTCCTTGACTTCTCTTCAGATTCCACAGAACATAAAACCTAAGACAAACTGTTGTTACTTAGCATTTTAGTCTCATCATCGGTGTTATGCGATGACTAGCTCACATGCTATTGTGTTAGCGAAAACGTTAGCTTCCAAACCGTTCAGTTTGTGTCAGTGTGTATGAAACAAAGCATTCAGAGCCCTATAAGGGCATATATAAGGGTATTTATTTGTTAGTTTGATTAGGAGGGCAGGGAACCCATGGTGGCTGGGTCCATCTCTGTATAACGAGGCTTATTATCAGGCTGAATGTCAGCCTGAATCCAATGATAATTTCACTACTTTATGTAGGGGTCATAATAGGAATATGTACATATACGTTTGTGTGTGTGTGTGTGTGTGTGTGTGTGTGTGTGTGTGTGTGTGTGTGTGTGTGTGTGTGTGTGTGTGTGTGTGTGTGTGTGTGTGTGTGTGTGTGTGTGTGTGTGTGTGTGTGTGTGTGTGTGTGTGTGCTTGCATCAGTGTGTGACTGAAAGAGATACTTTGAAAGAGCAAGACAGGGAGGGCTGGTTGCTGGGAGCATTAAAGTGTTCCAGTGCCCTCAGCCAAGAACCCAAAGCATCTAATGAGCCAGGCTATCACTATTCTCCTTCTCTCTCTCCCTCTGTCTCTCTGTGTGTCTCTCTCTCTCGGACTCTCGCTCTCTCTGTGCCCTGGCTCTGTCCTTTTCATTAGGGTCGCTTTGGCCCCTGCCCCATGAACAGACACATGAGATTAGGCAGGGCTTAACCGCGGAGCCGTGTGGGTTGTAGACATTCCCTTGTCTAGAAATAAAGGGTTCTTTGAGCGAGTGGTGATTGTACATTGTGTGCTTTGCGTTGCGACATTATGGCATGCTAGCCAGAGTCCCTCTGAGTTTTTCCGTTACCAATAATTGGACTGTTATGCAAGGAGCCAACAGGGGATTTATTGACATGTGCAAAGTCTAAAAGTGTGTGCGAGACCACTTAAAACATAAAAAAAAAATACATATGTTTTATATATCTACTTACATACTATAGATAACTTAAGGAACTTCCATTGAGTCAAATGAGGGTAACTTTCCTGGTAGCTTTGACTCCCATGACTCCCTGGAATATCAAGCTCTGTGTCCAAATACGAATACTTTTCAAGTGCCAGCAGCATTGCGTGTGTCGGGAATGTTTAGGGTGATATGAGGTTTGATCTGCACTAAATCTGAGCAGTGAAATGATTTGTCAGCACCCCAAATGAGGTAACCCCCACAGCTAGCACCAACTCTCCTTGTCTGTCTTTGCCTCTCTCCTGCTTTCTCTCTTCTCTCTCTCTCTCTTTTTAATTTTTTTCTGGGTCAGATAGATTTAGACTGAGGTATTCGCCATAGGGTATTAGCTCGATGCAGAACTTTAAAGCATGTGGAAAAGTTGCAGCATTAAAACATATCATGTCTGTTTGACCATTTGCATCATCTTAGGGCTCTCAAGTTGCTTTTGATTGAATGCACTTTAAGATACAACTACAGCAAGGCTACCCTGTTAAACATCCATGACATCCGATCCAATGTCTTCACACCTGTTTGAAAACATTCTTCGGTTTGAATCGATGGCATAATGGAGACTAACATCTTACTCCATTTAAAAGTATTGATCACTGTCGATGAGTGGATGAGGGACTCAAATTGCTTTTCATTCTGGACTATTCATTAAAGTCTTCAAAGTCAGGGAACCAGTAATTCAATATCCTTCTTGATGGATAGCTCGAGAGGTTGTGGTGAAGTTCAACAATGTCAACAACACAGTGAATTGCTCGTCATGCTATAACCGTTAAAATGTATTCAGGGGCGAAATGAGGTTCACTTTACCGGAGGCGGGCAATATTCAAATGATCAGCCAATCGGATGGCTGCCTCGTGATTCACACCATGCTATGAATCTCTCTTATAAATGAAACATTCCACCACATTTCACATCCTGATGTCATTGAGGCTACAGCTAACCAGATGGCGGTCAGACTTGTCCTTGAGGTTTAATGGTTCACTTGTGGTTTGTATAAAGAAAAAATGTCATCGTTTAAAAGTTTTCTGTTGATGCTATTTAATATTGTCGTCGCTTTTCTTATTAATGATCTGTCTTTGCCCAAAGTCACACGCGCACACATGCATGCGGACAGAAACACACACACACACAGATCCTCCTCCCCCGCTGTATTTGATTACTAAGTTATCGAGTCCCTGCCCATCTTGGAGTCCCCTTATTTTCTGGCTCTGACTCCCCCCCCCCCCCCCCTCCCTCATTTAGGGCCTGCAGCTATATGGCCCGGCGGCTATGTAGCCTAGCGGCTGCGCTGCGGTGAGGGGGTGATTAAGAGCCCAGCAGGGTGCCAGCCGGCTTGCTTTTTCTCCCGGCACCATCACACCACATCTTCTCAGTGCCATGAGCAGCGCGTTGCTGCTGTGTAACGGGCTCAAGAGGTTCCCCTAATCCATCTGCTCGTCTGCCAGCCCTGCTCGCTGGCATCCTCCGCAACCGCTCTCTGAATGAAATTTGCTCTGTGCGCGTGTGTGTGTGTGTGTGTGTGTGTGTGTGTGTGTGTGTGTGTGTGTGTGTGTGTGTGTGTGTCCCGTCACCCCCCCTCTGAGGGCCCCCATGATGAGAGTGGTTACATATGTATTAATATTGCACTGGGGAAGTGGGTCTGATATGTCAGGCTTATTCTTCTACGCTCAGCTGCAGTCTTTCATCGCTAATACATATATATTTATATCTATCACTTTACTTTCATTATTAATTTATTTTACATATTTTCCCAAACTGACTGTACTTTGTTTAATTGCTGGATAATTAAATTACATTGTTCTGTGGGGAATAGTCCTGCTGAGACAAAACCACAGTGAACGCAGCCCGGGCAGAGCAGTTGAAAGGCAAACAGTAGGAGTATAGGTCTCTTTAGCATTCCTCTTCTTCAATTGTTCTGGATATGACTTGCCTGTCACATTTAATTGCCTGTGTGTGTGTGTGTGTGTGTGTGTGTGTGTGTGTGTGTGTGTGTGTGTGTGTGTGTGTGTGTGTGTGTGTGTGTGTGTGTGTGTGTGTGTGTGTGTGTGTGTGCATGCAACAGGCGTGTGCGTGTGTGTGCGTGTCCGTGTGCATGTCTTTATTCTGGCATGGTCTACAAAACACAGAAGACACTGGCTTTGCAGCAGCGATGACAGCAACTATGCGGGACAAAAGTATGAAATGAATAAACCCTGCTTTCACCTTAAGTCAACTGTTTAGTCTAAGTGTTTTCATGTTGAAATGTGTCATCCTCGAATATAATAGGGCATGGTGGTGGAGTGGGCTACGCTCCGTTTTGGGTGGAGTAGTGAAATGAGTTACATCATGATAACTATGTCGGCCTCATGGCTTTACCCCACCGCCCGCTTTATTAAAACTCCTCCAACCCCATTCTCATGGCAGCATAATCATCACTTAGAAATGAAACCTTCTCACCTCCTGGATGGCCTCCGTGGCCCCGCCCACTCCAACAGCCCCCCTCCCTCCACCCCCCCAAGTTTCAGCCACCTCCAGACTTCTCCTTCCTTACACATTCTCATTAGTTTCAGAGGCTCCTCTTTTATATTTCTGTCTGAGGCGGAGTATAGTTGGAAGGGGTTGAGGAGGTGAGGGAAGGGTAGCAGGATGGAAATCAGTTTGTCCGAAGCAGGGAATAAGGCGAGAGTGCGGGGGATCTCGCCCGGGTCAGTTTGGAACAAATTGAAAGATCCTCCGACCTCTGGACGTTCAGATAAGGGGTATTACTGTTCTGGCTTATTGTAATGAGACGGTGCCTGCACTGGTCAGGCTCCATTATCGATACAACATGAATTGCATTTGATTCCCATGGTCCCTTATTGTAGCCCACAGTACATGCAGCCATCCAAGTGTGCATCCTTTACCTTAACACAAATGATTTATTATGCAATTGTATTAACAATTGGTGTTGTGCTTTACTGTCATTTGTTTTGACCATATATTGAGGCGTCCGTAGTATTTTGGTTACACAATAAAGTCTAGCCGATATGGAGTGAGGTGGACAGAAGTGGTAAAAAAATAGTGAAATACCACCACACATTTATCCCCAACACCTCTTGTAATCGCTGAGTTTATACCATAACCCTAGAATACTTGTCTAATTAACTTTCCAGTGATTTTTCTCTGATCTGTTTTAGAGGCATATCATTTGGGGTGCATTTCATAAGCCGATAGAGCCTGCTGTCGATAAAAAAGAAGTATAAATAATGATGTCTGACCCGAGCAGTGGGAGGGCCGCCATCGCAAAAGCCCCCCACGTCGTTTCCCTCTGCCTCTGAACCAGTAAGTAAGTACAAGTATCCCCCAGCTGTTTAATTCATCCCATTATTAGTCATTTTGTTTCGACTGCAGCACTTTGAAATCACTGAATATAGCACTCTTTTGATATACCCACTCAAAAACAGCAGATAATGCTGGTCTTTTTTCAATCATTATTCAAATCAAGACGGGGGAACATTGGCACTGGCTTTTTATTACAGTATATTATAAGGAAGAAGTTTAATATACTGCTGTGAGTGACAACCGCCCATGCTTTGCTTTCTTCCTATCCTTTGAATGACTCCCGTGTTAGTCCAAGCACATTACAATAAACTATCATAGAGTGTGAGCTCCAACTTTCTCACCCCCATGTTCTCTCTCTGCTTCTCGCTGTTTTCCCCTGCCTGGCTGTCTTTCACATTCTCCGCCACTGTGTGTGTGTGTGTGTGTGTGTGTGTGTGTGTGTGTGTGTGTGTGTGTGTGTGTGTGTGTGTGTGTGTGTGTCTGTGTCTGTGTCTGTGTCTGTGTCTGTGCGTGCGCATGTGTGCATGTGGCCGGGTGCATGTGGGTGTGAGTGTTTGGCTGCTTCCATTTTGCATGCCATTTAATATGCATTGAAAGAAACCCATTCCTAATGTTTGTAAGCTACACACACATCATTCGTGTACCACAACTATCCGTCCACCGGCCAATTTGTTGTTGTCAGCTGTAATGATAGCAGTAACATTACCACTCCCCCGCCCTGGTCCAAACACTGCACTGCATTGCTGTCTGTCAAAGTTGACTTTTTATGTATCGGGTATGAATTTAAGATTTAGCTTGATGAAACTTTCGGGGCTGCACCGCCAGTAAGCAGCAGTAAAATCACGGAGGACCGATAACATACTAGCATCTACGTAGCCATGTAGCATGTTCACAAAGCAGGGCTATTCCTTATAGAAAACCAATTAGGGCTTTGTACTTGTACTACGCTACTTCCTTTATGCTGATCTATTCTATGGAGGGCCTGACATTCCTTCCTGTCGGTCTGCCTGTCTTTCGTGGGATGTGGTTTCTATTTATTTATTTATTTTTAGTTCTATGTTGTTGTTGTTGTTGTTTGTCTAATGGGAGTTGTTGGTCTGTGAAGATATTGTGTGGTGTGGGAGCGTGGGGAGCAGATTAGCCTAGCCCCTCAACCCCTGCTCTAGTAAAACAACACTCTGGCTCTAGTGAACCATGGTTAAGGCTCCATGCTGTCAGCTTTGCTTAACCCGGGGCCCTCTCCGCACCCCGCGGCCCCCCCCATCAGGGGCCCCTGCTTCAGAGGTTGTTCAACAAAATAGCTGTTGTACCTACAACTACAGAGGTCTAGCACAATTTGCTATGTGTCAGGGGGAAGTAGTGAGCAGACTTTGTTGTTAGATGCATCCATTTTCCCAATGGTGTTAAATAATGTCTAACTCAAACAGAGTGCAGGTGACATTGTGTGTGTGTGTGTGTGTGTGTGTGTGTGTGTGTGTGTGTGTGTGTGTGTGTGTGTGTGTGTGTGTGTGTGTGTGTGTGTGTGTGTGTGTGTGTGTGTGTGCTAATGTAAGCGGTTCCAACAAGCAATTGACTTCCCGTGCAATTATTTATGTGTTTAAGGCTAGCTGTGAAAACTTTATAACATTGGCTTCTGCAAAAGTGGCAACAGCAACTTCTTTATTAGAATGCAGGGCAGATTGCTCCATCACTTTAATTTGCATACCGCTGCGTCTGGAAATGACCTCAAAATGAAATTCACAAGTTGCACAGCGGATTACAGAAAGAAATATCTTGATACATACCTGTTCATCTCCCTCTCCCTCTTATTCTCTCTCTCTCTCTCTCTCTCTCTCTCTCTCTCTCTCTCTCTCTCTCTCTCTCTCTCTCTCTCTCTCTCTCTCTCTCTCTCTCTCTCTCTCTCTCTCTCTCTCTCCCTCGCAATCGGAGGTGGGTTGTTGAAACAATGTGGCAATCTTTGTGTTGGAAGGTTATGTTCATTCCACACCCCTCTATCAGATCTTGATCAGCTGTCCTTCACTTCGTTGGATTAGGATAATTCACTCTTTTGAGACATAAGCTGCTTTCAGACATATGTGTAAGTCCTGATATGCAAAGTATTCAAATGGCTGCAATGGCACTATGTGTCTGAATCAGTGTCCTCCGATCACCACCATATCTCTCTCTCTCTCTCTCTCTCTCTCTCTCTCTCTCTCTCTCTCTCTCTCTCTCTCTCTCTCTCTCTCTCTCTCTCTCTCTCTCTCTCTCTCTCTCTCATCTGCTCTGTCTCTCACTCGCTCACTAACTCCCATTGTCTCTCTCATACACAACCTCGCCAGCTATTTCCTTTATTTCTCTCTCTTGCACTCTCTCTCTCTCTCTCTCGCTCTCTCTCGCTCCTGTCCATCCTCTCCGTTATCCCCTTGGGTTGGCATTTGTCCACATTTTTAATGAGATGGGCCATAGGGATGATGAACCTAACTAAACCCATTGGAAATGTGTAGTAAGTCTTTCCTTTATATGCACCCCTTCTCTCTCTCTCTCTCTCTCTCTCTCTCTCTCTCTCTCTCTCTCTCTCTCTCTCTCTCTCTCTCTCTCTCTCTCTCTCTCTCTCTCTCTCTCGCTCTCTCTCTCTCTCTCTCTCCCCCCATACCCTCTCAGCCAGAGATTGATGCAGACATTAATCAGTGGAACACAGAGGGGATGGAGATCTAGGGGTTTAATAATCCCAGAGCTCACAACAGAAACTTTGAATAGGATAGTGCATCGCCCACGTTGACATGCACACACGCACGCACACACGCACGCACACGCACAAAACAGACGTACGTACTGGCAGCACATGCAACACACTCCTCCTAAGACACTCACACTACTTCCAATGACAATAAAGCTGAAGAAAATCAATAATTCAAATGCAATTCACCTACACAAACACCAGAATACAACACACACACACACACACACACACACACACACACACACACACACACACACACACACACACACACACACACACACACACACACACACGCACCGCATTTAGGCATGCCATTTAATTCCAAATGTCACCAGGGGACGTAATGTCCCCCATCGCACTTGATTTCTCAAGCCGGGAGACGGTCCACCTTTCAGAGATGGGACATCACGGTCTAGTGAGCAGTGTATCTACATGTGGATACATCGCTAGGTACACTGTCTGTCGTGTGTGTCTCTGTGTGTCTTGCTGAGTGAGTGTGTGGGGGCTGCTTTAGCCTTCAGGGCGGACTTGGTTCCCAGAGCCAACAGCATGCTTTCCAGGTCACTCGCCGGCCAATGAAAGGACATTCCATGGGCTCCCACAGTTACCAAGAGGGTATTCACTTCGGTGGTGTGTGTGTGCGTATGTGTGTGTTTGCGTGTGTGCATGAGGGCGTGTGTATGCAAGATGGAGAGAGATTTCTCTGTGTGGGTGTGCATTAGTGTGTGTGTTCGCATGCGTCTTTGCCTGTTAGGCTGTTCTGCATGCAGCATAGATGAGCAACAGTGAATGACTCCTTTCTATCCGAGCGACCATTTATCTACTTTTTTCGATATTTCATCCTTTTTCAATCCTGTTTCCCCTTTGTTTCTTGTCTTTCTTCCTTCCTTTCCTTCTGCATTCCTAACTTTACTTTTGTGTGTCTGTGCCCGTCCACGCATGTGTGAGGAAGAAGCCATGTGGGCTAGGATGTGTGCAGATGTATGCAGCAGTGATTAAACTGTTTTACGACGAAACATGTTGCTTTACACTGTTGTTTATTGGTATGGTCGACCCGGTATTGGGTGCTTAACCTCCAAACACAAGAGCAACAGTTTCAATGCTGTTTAATTTACAAGGCTTTTAAAAGCTGAGCTAAGTGAATCAAATAAAACTGAATTGGCCTGAAATGTAAGGTCATGATTTGTGAGTTTCAGTGAAAAGACTTAAGTGAGAAAAGCTTAGCTGGGGATTCTGCAGCCAAGGCAAAGAAACTCTTCACATGTCCACGCACTCCGACTCATTCATTCTCTCTCTCTCTCTCTCTCTCTCTCTCTCTCTCTCTCTCTCTCTCTCTCTCTCTTGCAAACAAACAGATAAATGTGTACACACACACACACACAAACGATATGTGAAAAATAGTTCCACTGGCAGCCAGATAAGCTAAAGTAATAACGGTGGCATCTTGGTCTAATTTTAGCTCTGCATTGAATGTGCCGCCACCAGTAATCATGACAGCGTTTCTGGTTGAATTGAGCTTAGCTGTTTTCTCTCTCTCTCCCTCACTCTTTCCTTCCCTCTTTCCCTCACTCTTTCCTTCCCTCTCTCTCTCTCTCTCTTTCCTTCCCTCTCTCTCTCTCTCTCTCTCTCTCTCTCTCTCCCTCACTCTTTTTCTTTCTCTCTCTCGCTTTCTCTCTCTCTTTTTCCCTCACTCTTTCCTTCTCTCTCTTTTTCGCTCACTCTATCCTTCTCTCTCTCTTTCACTCTCGTTCCCTCGCTCTTTCTTTCTCTTTCCCTCACTCTTTCATTCTCTCTCTCTCTTTCTCCCTCTCTCTCTTGCCCTTTTCCCCTTTTTCAGATTCTCTGGTTCTTGCTCCCTCCCTTCCATATACTAGGGAGGTTGAAAGCAATGGCCTGTGATTGTTAATGCGTGGATCAGTGTAGGCCTGGCAACTGTAATCTGGAAAACACCAACAGGATCCGAACAGGCAGACGTTGTGTTCTGTATGTCCTCTTTAGAATATGAAACTCATGCTATTGAATTTATGTTTTATTATATTCCTTACTGCTCTGTTTGATTTGATTTCAATGCAAGAATAAAAGCAGTGAAACACACACACACATACGCACGCGCAAACCCAAACGCACACCCGCCCACGCCCACACACAAACGCATAAATACAGACACGCATGCATGCACGTACACATAGACACGCAGTGATGACTGTAATTGGGGAAATGTAGCCTACTTTTCTTCAGTGGAGAAGCGTTTGTCCTGTGGGATTAAGTTGCTCTCCTCTTTGAAGCGGAAAACTTCATGGTTTTGAGTTATATTAGCTGGTAAATAAGAGTCGTTTGACCCTCCCCGCGCTCTCACTCTCTCCCATGTTCAGATGTAACCATCACCAGTCCTCGGTCAACCCCACCCCGTTTGTTGATTCCACGTTTGCCATTATGAACTGCACTGCAAAAGCAATGACTCTGCGCTACTGAAGGCGCTATCATCTTGGCCCAATCCCATGGTCAGTATTCGCTGGTTCCGTTTAAATAACAGGCTAACATTGATTCGCATTCATTTGATTTAAAACAGGCATATCCATCCAAAATGAAGCCATTAAGATGGGAAGGATCAGCCCAGGCTGTACTTGATAGCGTAGCCTTGTCACACACCAACAGGATTCAAGGACACATCAGTTTATGCTGGTGACACGTGAGACAGACCCTAATAACCACCTTCCCAGGGGGGGGAAACCCTTTAGGTCAACCGGTGCGTGGGATTCTTTCAACTGGGAAATTTGGGGTATTTTCAGCAAAATTACCCATTTTCCCAACGTTAAACGTGGATTTGAGCGCTATGTAACAGTCTTAATTTGAGTTCATCTTTACCTTAAAGCTCTATAGGATTGATCATACATTCATAGTTTCAAATTGTGACGCGTACAACTTCCCACCAGTCTCCTTTTTCTGATGTGATGAATATTTGGACTGGGTGCTATATTGGAGTCACCTTGTGTTGCCAGACTGCTTTGTAACACCTCTACCATGATAGAGAAGGAAACATGAGTCGATGGGAGGAACAGGATGTCCTCTTGCTATCAATACGAGGGGGAAGAAAGAATCTCTCACAGATTCCAGGTACACAACTACACACCCAAGGACGCATGGCAGACCCCCAAATCCACCCTGTCCACCAGGACCCTGGCTGGGGTCCGGACCGAGGCGGCTACCTGTATGACCTGCTGGTGCCAGGACAGGGATAGCTTGGCTTAGCAACGAATTATAGACGTGAACATTTAGACTAGAACGTTCAATGTTGCTTCAAAGTCGTAGCTGCAACAAGGGATAGGTTAGGGGCAGGAACAATGTCAAACATGTTACATAATATAATATACACGATTTGCATAAATTATGCCTTAAAAGTTAACAGATTTTCTTCTCAACTAAAACAATCATAATGTTGATGTTTCTTTTGGTTGATTGGGCAAATAAATTACCTGTTTGGACACAGTTTTGGTGAAATCATGTTTTGGCAAAAACAGGAACATATATCTAGCTTAATTCTGGGATACTTGACATGGCTAATAAAGATGTCCGTAGGTAATCTATTACACAGACATAGAACTAAAGGTCATTGAGGCCTTAAATGCCCCGGACCCAGCGGGTGTGTGTGCATGTCTCTGTGTGTGTATGTGTGTATGTCTGTGTGTCTGTCTGTCTGTCTGTCTGTGTGTGTGTGTGTGTGTGTGTGTGTGTGTGTGTGTGTGTGTGTGTGTGCGTGTGCGTGTGTGTGTGTGTGTGTGTGCGTGTGCGTGTGTGTATGCGTGCGCGTCAGTGAACTGTGTTTCTTTCCTGTGTGAAGACCCTGGGAGTTTGTGGACCAGTTGCTGAAGCAACCGTCATGGTGGTTGTTTAGATGTTAGTGTTAAGCTGAAGTGAATTTGACCAAGGAGAGAGAGACACAGATTTGCAGCTCATACATGCATGTGCACAGAGACATGTTGATTGGTCGGTTGGTTGCTAACGGTAGAATGTGTTTAGAATTGCAGGGATTAAATTGGATGGTACTGAAGTTTAAATAAGAGATGGGGAAAATGTGAGTGAAGAGTGAAAAGGAGAATATAAAAGAAAGAGAAGATATAACTATCTCAAGAGAGAGTTTGGGGCTTTCAGCAGGGATGATGTTATTGCAGTGGAAGACAGATGAAGGATCTTCTGCTGACTCCTCGAGATACTTAACATTATTATATCTAATGTCAAGGAGGGCAAGCCTGTGTGTGGGCAGTCCGGGAGTTCAAAACAGAACATCACAAATTATATTTAACCAGGGTTTGGCGATAATTGTGCTGCATAATAATCAATACCCCCCCACCCCCAAAACCTTACCCCAAAACCCCCCCTCCACATAGACACACACACACACACACACACACACACACACACACACACACACACACAGATACCGTTACCGACCCACACGCACACACAGATTTTGCTGAGGTATAGGGTAAAGGCAGAGGTTGGAAAACAAAGCTTATCTCAGCCCGCCATGTTTTCGCCCCTGATGACGTCATCGCTGTATGAAAGTAAACCGGTTTGGGTCAGATAACAACTGGAAAGTATTGCGGACGTCATTGACATGTCCTCGCCGTGTAACTGATAAACGTTCAAAGCATGCGGTGCCCAGATACAGATGACCCTCCTAATCCCAGAGGGAATCGTGTGTACTGTGTGTCTGTCCCATGTTAATTCATGTCTGGTATAAAATAGGTTTCATTGAAAACTACGCCTTGACCACACGTTCTTGTGTGAGCGCATGGAAAATCGAAGTGGGTGGCTGAAGGACTTCTTGCAGTCTGAGCTGGAGCCAGAGCTACTGACCGACTGACTCACTGACCGACTGACTTGCTGACTGACTGCCCCACTCACCGAACGGGGCTGACCGACTGACCTGCCGGTCGCCTGCCTTATTGACCGACTAACGGGGTCAAACGACCGGGGGCCTCGGTGGGCTGACTGGGGGGGTGTGTGTTCACGCTGAGGTGACTGGAGGTAGCTGGAGCTGCTCTTCCTGCCTGAGACTTGCGGTCCCAGGGCTTTGCGCTGCTTGAGACGGAGAGAGAGCCGTTCTTCTCCGCTCCACTGGTGAAACCAGAGCTAGGCCTTTCGCCTCAAGCCTCCTGCTTTGCAGTTTCCTCAGGGCTATTTTTACCCAGCTCTTGGCTCCTCTGTCTGTGGGTGGTGTGTGTGTGTGTGTGTGTGTGTGTGTGTGTGTGTGTGTGTGTGTGTGTGTGTGTGTGTGTGTGTGTGTGTGTGTGTGTGTGTGTGTGTGTGTGTGTGTGTGTGTGTTGCAAAATGTCGGGCTTTAAATTAAAATCCACAACATACCAACAGCCACTCTTTCTTCCTGCGAGTCGTTTTGTTGAACCGCTCTTCTCCCCGACACGGAGCTACAGCGTACCGCTTGACAGGAACACGCGACTGCATTTCAATGATCAAAAGCCTGCCTGCTGAAATGTCCCCTGTGACTGTGGTCTGGTGTCTTTATCAGAGAGTGGTTTTGCTCGGCGAGACAACAGCAACATGATCCTTCTAAGGTGACAAGAATCTTGTCTTGAGAGATTTCTGAAAGCGGAATCGCAGACTTTGAACAGTTTGACTGGAGATGCTGATCATGCATGATGCTCGACAGCTCAAATCATCCCCCCCCCCCCCCCCCCCCAAGTCTTACATCTCTCCGGCTGCCGCTCTTTCTTCGTATTCCTGTCCAATCTATCATCTCTGCAT
>NC_082394.1:12701166-12709088 GCF_031168955.1 Gadus macrocephalus
CCCCTTATCCATTCCTCTCCTGCTGCAGCAACTTGACCTTCACTGTTGTCCCAAGACCATCGTCTTCATCATCCACTCATTCCTCTCTGCTAAGGTCAAGCGACTGGGTCTGATGGCATGATGATAGACACCAGGAGTACACACACACACACACACACACACACACACACACACACACACACACACACACACACACACACACACACACACACACACACACATATATGCATAACACACGTGTGAAAACACATTCAGTCTTTCTCTCTCTCTCTCTCTCTCTATCTTTCTCTCTCTCTCTGACACCACACACGCACGCGCGTACAGCTTTGAAGATGCATAGGACGAGAGAGGTGTGAGGATGTTTTTTACGCCTGCGCCTCTTGAATACAACTTACCAACGTGGAGTCAAGGAGGAGAAAAGGCAAAAAAGGTTTGGACCTTATTCGGGTCATTTAGTGGAGCAGGTTGTCCTAACAGTTAGCCAGCAGTTAGCATGGACGGTCTGTGTGGGACATTTAGACAAGTCAATGTAGCGTCATACATGTTAACGGATTGGGGGAAAACGTTGAAGCAGTGCATGGCACTGTTACTAATCTCAAAGCTCCATCCACATGCCCCGCTGGTTAGCCCTGCTTTGTTTAGTGAGTCATAACGCGCAACTTTTAACATCTTTGTATCTTTTATGTTCGGTCTTTTCTTTATTTGCCACAGAGTCACAACAGTTGCTTTGGCTTGATGAGGCGGAAGCAATTGTCCTTTATTTTTATTTGTATTGAGTGACAAGCGACAGTTTGTCAAAGTCGTTTTTACCACTTTTTCATCTGTCAATGTTGAACGTCTGTCAGTTTATAACAGCGAATGGATGTTCATGTTGTGCCATGGTTTCTAATTATTATTTTTGTATTCAACTGTTTTGTCTTTCTGTCAATCGATTTTTATTTTCTCTCTTTCTCTTATTTCACTTTTCTCCTTAATATGTGGTCTTACTCATTCTATATCACCTGCAAGAAAAACAAGATGAAAAGACAGACAATACTGACATACAAATTGACATGCAAGATAATTTAATAGACAGGTAGCTAAATAGATGGCTCCTTTCTTAAAGGTCCCATGACATGAAAATCTCACTTTATGAGGTTTTCTAACATAAATATGAGTTCCCCTAGCCTGCCTATGGTCCCCCAATGGCTAAAACTTGCGTTTGGTGTAAAACGAGCACGAGCTGTTCTGCTCGCCTTTGAAAAAACGGAGGCTCAAGTGCGCTGATTTGGAATGTCTGTATTCATGACGTCATCAGGAATCTCAGCTCCTCCCCTTACTCTGCCTGGCCCGCCCAGAGACGTTGGCCCGCCAATGAGACTCGACCGTGTGAGCGTGTGTGTGTGTGTGTGTGTGTGTGTGTGTGTGTGTGTGTGTGTGTGTGTGTGTGTGTGTGTGTGTGTGTGTGTGTGTGTGTGTGTGTGTGTGTGTGTGTGTGAATACACACACTGTAACGCAAGTTTTTCTTGTCGGTTCTTTGACGTGTCTTGTATTTCCACAACGAGACTGTTGTGGGGGTTATCTGAGCCATGGTTGAGAAGGAATTGGGGGAAAGGAACTTTGGCTTTGACTGGCTGAAGTACATGAACTGCGACATGCCGCCGGTTGCCGCGAGGCACCATCGCCCGGCAGCGGGCAGCCGGCAGCAGGCAGCGCCCGGTTCAGTCGACTTCAGGTTGATGTGAAAGTGGAAGAACCAGAGACGTCGCAGAACCCGACAAAGTCGTTTGTGATTCATAATATCGTCTGGAGGCGCACACAGCTTTTGGCCGTGATAATATGTATTAAATGATATAGATTTCTATGTATTATATGATATTATTTAGATATAGAGCTCCAGGACTGTAACGCAAGTGTTGTACACTTCCTTATTATTTGGATAACCGTTCTGCTTTTGGCGTTATGGCGCATAACACGTCGGACTCTCGTCTCTGGTATTTCTACAACGAGACTCGTATTGGGGGTTATCTCAGCCATGGTTGAGAAGGAATTGGGGGAAAGGAACTTTGGCTTTGACCGGCTGAAGTACATGAACTGCGTCATGCCGCTGGTTGCCGCGAGGCACCATCGCCCGGCAGCGGGCAGCCGGCAGCAGGCAGCGCGCGCCGCGGTTCAGTCGACTTCAGGTTGATGTGAAAGTGGAAGAACCAGAGACGTCGCAGAACCCGACAAAGTCGTTTGTGATTCATTATATCGTCTGGAGGCGCACACAGCTTTTGGCCGTGATAATATGTATTAAATGATATAGATTTCTATGTATTATATGATATTATTTAGATATAGAGCTCCAGGACTGTAACGCAAGTGTTGTACACTTCCTTGTTATTTGGATAACCGTTCTGTCGGACTCTCGTCTCTGGTATTTCTACAACGAGACTCGTATTGGGGGTTATCTCAGCCAAGGTTGAGAATGAATTGGGGGGAAGGAACTTTGGCTTTGACTCCCTCAAGAACATGAACCACGACATGGAGGAGAAAGGGATTGTTGGCGGCGAATGTCTCCAGCTTGAGACCCGCTGAGGGACCACCGCCGGAGGTGGAGGTGCCTAAGCGCTGCCCGGCAACGATCCCTTTCTCCTCCTTGTCGCGGTTCAGTCTACTTCACATTGATGAGGACGTTGAAGAACCAGGAACGTCGGAGAACCCAACGCGGTCGTTTGAGATTCATAATATCGGCTCACACAGCTTTTGGCCGTTATAATATATATTATATGATATCGATATCTATGTAGGCTATATGATAATATTTAGATATAGAGCTCCAGGACTCCCGTGTGTTCTAGAATATTTACAGAACACGGCTAAAGGCTGTGTGCGCCTCGCCATTGCGATACATCCACTGTAAACAGAGCGCATGGTACCGTGGCTGCAAGCTGCTCAGGGCCACACCCCCACCCTCCTCCTTGACCCGCCTCGCTCCTCCTCATTTGCATTATAGCTACAGACACCAAAACAGCGCATTTGGGGGAAGCTCAATGTGCGACTGGCTCGGAGTGGCTGTAACTCTGCACCACGGCTGAATTTCGGGAACGTCTTTGAATACTGTGTTAGTTGCCCACTAATACCTATATTAAAGAATACATGAAATAGCATGTCATGGGACCTTTAACAAACACATACTATTCTCCCCGGTGCAGTGTGTGGAATTTAGCGGTATCAAATTAAACAGATTTGGTAGAAATTAAATAAAATAATCATAAATACGTTTTAATTAGTGTATAATCTCATGAGATTGTTAAATACGTTTTAATTAGTGTATAATCTCATGAGATTAAGAATTGTTGTGTTTTTGTTACCTTAGAAAGAGCCCTTTATATCTACATAGAGAGCTTTTTACAGAGAAAATCATGATCGTTAAATAAATATAAATAAATATAAAAATATCAAGGAAGGTTACCACTTGGCTACTCAGTGCTGTCATAGACGATAACATAATTCTTGAAGTACCAACTAGCCCCTTTCAAGCCACTACATGCCCCCATAGCTGGGCAGGGGGGTTGGATGCAATCTGCAACCTCACCACTAGATGCCACTAAATCCAACACACCACACCTTTAACCTTAAAGCTGGTGAAATCATGTCTACTTCGGCCACTGAGGTGACTAAAGGTCAGATTTTATGTGAGGCAACCGATCAGAAGTTTCGTAAAAAGAGATACATCTTTTCACCTCCTGACCGAACAGAAGCTCTCATTTTGAACGTGAGATGAGACATACAAGATACTCTGTACTGTAAGGGTAAAAGTATAAGTAGTTATTGATGCTTTCATCAATTACCAGATGACGATATTATCATGTGAGGTTTTGCCACGAGTCAGCTTTAAAAGCTGATGAATTTTTATACAGTATTGTCAAAATCGGATGATGAAAATTGTAACACCTTACAATTTTTTGATTATTTTTTTACATTTTAAAGTGTTAATTTTCCCTTTAAGTGATCATTTTACGCTTTTATTTTCAATCGATCAGCCACGACTTGAGGCCTTCTCTCTGTATTACACTTATCTCACTTATATTAATATATACATATAAATATATATTTCAAAGAAAAGAAAGTGTTTGTTTTCAAGAATATAATGTATTGTATATTCTTATTTAAACAAAGGTGTGCCTTGCAGGGTTGTTTGTATATAAAAAAAAGTGTAATAAACTTTGATTGTTAACTTGTTCATATGCTTCATTAATTCAAGACAATACAATGACAGCTTGACTTTGTCTAATCCCTATCTTCTGACCCAAATCAAAACATTAAATAAGATCAGCTTGTTTGACTAAGCATCGATTATGGTTCTGACTACAATTTTCGATATTCTGCTTTGTTCGGAAATAATTTATTCTTGAGATTTGCGCTCAGTATAGTATAATGAGCCAATAAACATAAAATCTCCAATGTGAAATACTAGGGACTCAGAAATTCGATTCAAATCAAATCAATACTCAGGGAACTATTTGTCAACAACTGAATTCCCTTAATCTTACTGTATTTCTCTCTTAACACTCTCCCTCTCTGAATCTCTCTCTCTGTATCTCTCTCTCTCTCTCTCTCTCTCTCTCTCTCTCTCTCTCTCTCTCTCTCTCTCTCTCTCTCTCTCTCTCTCTCTCTCTCTCTCTCTAAAAAAATAAATAAAGCACTAAGCTACATGGTTCTACATGGTAATTTAATTGTGCTGGGTATTACTGAATACACTTTTATAATTTACATAAACAAGTGTCTGATCAAACCGTTTGTCCTCCTTCTCTTTAAACCTTTTCATCCAATCCTAAGAGACAGTTTATAGACCACAAGTAATGCCTGCTTCCCCCTTATCCTTCAATATTTATACCCTTTATTCACTAATTTGTTTATCAACATTACTTGAATTGCAGTACTAAATTGAACTTAGTAAACTAAATTAGTTACATTTTGTTGAATGCAAGATTTTGAGGGGATTTCCTGTATCGAGTATTGGGACATGAGTAAGGTGGTTGTGTGGGAAGATACCCAAACCTTCGACTCTGTCCTCCAACTAGGTAAGCCAATGTGCAGCAAACATCATTGTCCTTCATTTGGTCCAAAACATCGCTTCAACAAATTCAATTTGGAATGAATTTGGAAAAAGTTTTTTTTTCCCGCTGAATTACTATTAGTATTGATTCTACTATTGCATCTTTATTTTCTGATTGACTCTCGACTCCTCAGTGTTACTTGGTGGTGGTTAGATTAGTAGCAGTTCCTTAATTCTAGAACTAGAGTGACTGGAGGCAGTCCTTGTGCATCAATTACATGGAACATCATATATATTAATACAATGATTTATAATAATCGTCATTTATAATCTGATTTCTGCTCGTAAATTGACGCTAACCTGCAGTGTGTCTTAACACATATAGGTGGCAGTACAGCATTAGGGGTTACTGGAAACTAGGCCTTTCTGTGTATTGATTTCTCGCCTTGAGCAGTAGGGGTCTCTGTCTCCCTGTACTACTTCATCTCCTCTTAATGAGGAGAATGGTGCTTGGGAGAGAAAGAGATGAGATACAGAGGGCGGAATGGAGAAAAAAGAGAGGGAGAGAAACTGAGCCACAGAGAGAATATATGAGTGAGACTCCGAGAGGGAGAGAGAATATGAGAGAGAGGAAGAATTAGTATGAGAGTGGTAAGAGAGCAGTCAAGCTTTGATTGAAGATGACCTAATTCTGAACAGGACGTCCCACAATAGTTCTCTCTCTCTTTCTCTCTCACGCTATCACACTGACCGTCACTTTCTCCCCCCTTATTTCACACAAACACAATCTTTACGAGCTCTCTCTCTCTCTCTCTCTCTCTCTCTCTCTCCCTCTCTCTCTCTCTCTCTCTCTCCCTCTCTCTCTCCCCTCTCTCTCTCTCCTCTCTCTCTCTCTCTCTCTCTCTCTCTCTCTCTCTCCTCTCTCTCTCTCTCTCTCGGCACACACACACACACACAATAGGACAACTGAGAAAAAGAGGGCAAGAGATTAAGACCGAGGCCTGAGCTATACGCAATTCCTATTGCAGTTTGAAAAGCCCATGTTGCCTATTTCCTCACCCTCTCTTCCCCCATTGTGTGCCTCTTCCTAAAGAGAGGCATTCTAGGCTTCAAACTCGACTTTGAGAGCAGACGGAACAATGGGCGACGGTAAGTCAAGGTAGACAGGCGCGCTCCGAGCCCCCCCCCCCCCCCCCCCCCCCCCCCCCCAACACACCAGCCAGAAGCATTACCTTATGAAGAAGCAACCAATCCAATCACCTCCACATCAGCCCTCAATAGCCATGTCAAATATGTACACGGTGACGCAAAGGGGGGGGGGGGGGGGGGGGGACCACAGAATCCTGTGTCATTGGAGAACAGTCATTCATCCCGGGGCTTAATCAATCAGGGATGTTTGATCCAATTCAAACCGCCTTCCAGGCATGATGGGAAAAAGAAAAATCAAACAGAAAAATCCAAAAGGTGGGAGAATGAGAGAGCTTTAACTGTCTTGCTCTAAGTTTGACGATGCCTCTTTCACTCTCTTTTCTACTCTCTTTCTCTCTCTATCTTTCTTTCTCTCTCTCTCTCTCTCTCTCTCTCTCTCTCTCTCTCTCTCTCTCTCTCTCTCTCTCTCTCTGTATCCTACTCCATCCCCCTTTCTCAGTCCTTCCCCAGAGGCAGAAATTATAGCTAGTCATTTCATGCCAAGGCATGGCTTAGACGTTTTTTTCTTTCTTTCATGCCTACATTTTTTTTGTATTGTTATTACTACTGTATGTCTTAAAGAGCCAGGTTAGGGTTATTAAATATGCCAAAGCAAATTGTATTTTCGCTCAAGTAAGCTCCTTGGAAATATTCCATCAGGGCAGCCTTTTATTCTTTCCAAATGTAGTTATGAATTTTAAAGTAGACTTGTATTACTGGAGGAGAGAGGGGTGTGATCAGAATACTGAGCAAAGCCTGGATTGGAATTCCTTGTTCTTAAGGATCTGGGAAAGCACTGTCTACAGTAGCCAGTGGAAAAGTCTCCACTTGCATGCACACAGACATCAATCAGACCCAAAGTGGTGTCTTATTATTGGGAAAAACTAGCCTACCATGGATAAATGTTAAAACAATCAACGTGTGCAAACATTTTAACATTTAGTCAGTTTCCACCACCAGTTTCCTGAGAAAATCACCCTCCACATAACTTACAAAGAGTTTACATGTTTTTCTGTGGATGGATTGCTGGAGGACATCAAGTAGTCACACATCATATTTCTCTTTCCTCCTCTGCCATTCTGTCTCCCATTTTGTTATTCATGAGCATATGCTACTGTGTGGATTCCCTTGTCAATAAATATGCACAGTCTTAATTGTTCCCTTCATAATTAGACTACAGTTCTGTTCATTTTGGCTCAGGTGTACGCAAACGCTTCTTCTTTTGTCTCTGTTCTGGCACTACTGATGATTTCCATGACAATCAAGTGAGTGGAGCGAAGGAGGGAGAGAGAGATGGAGAGAGAGAGAGAGAGAGAGAGAGAGAGAGAGAGAGAGAGAGAGGGAGAAACAGAGGGAGAGAGAGAGAGAGAGAGAGAGAGAAGGAGGTGAGAAACCATTGCTGGAATAGAGCCCCATCTCAATCAGAATAGCTTATTAATAGAGCTGGTCGCAGGCAAACAGATGGCGCCTGCCAAACACAAACACAGATAGAAAAATGAGAAAAAATTAAAAAAAAATTAAAAAAAAAACGAAACTAATTGAATTAGGTGGAAAGCATTTCTCACCACTTATTGAGCAGTTTCCATTAATTTGATAATCCAGTAAGGAAATGTATGAAAATTGCTTCTGTGCGGAATGAATGCTATATCCTGTGTTTCTTTTATTTGCTGAAAGAAAAGCAGGGAATGGGGTTTGATGGTAGCAGTGTGTA
>NC_082394.1:12711688-12737424 GCF_031168955.1 Gadus macrocephalus
ACACACACACACACACACACACACACACATACACACACACACACACACACACACACACACACACACACACGCAAACATTCACTGCAGTGTGTGCCACTTCGGATTAGTCACTGGTGGAGAAGATCAGCCCCTATCTTTTGTGAAATGCATTAGTAGTCCACTCAGAGCCTATACAGCCCAGGGTTAAACGCAAATTATATCATTTCTGTCATCTAATCAAATCACACTGACCCCCACGACCCGGGAGAAGAGTCAAATGCATAATGAAATATGACATGGCGCAAAAGCTGTGATTCTAATACGCTCCGACATGCGATCAGATGTGGATGACCCCTGACCCTTTGGCTGACGAGCGCGTTGTACACAAGGAACAGGAGACAAAGCAGAGGTATATGCGGAAAGAGACACACACGAAAGACGAAAGTTCGCAATGAGAGCGGCTGGCTGTGAGTGGAAGGACGGGTTTGTTGGTAATGATGTACGAGGTGAACCTGGCCATCTGTTGCTGTTTGATAGTTTGTCCTTCTGTATGAGTTGCCGTAGTTAGGGTTGTAAATCTTGGCGTGGATATTTGTTCCTTCTTTCATTTGACATGATGGTCGCATGAAACAGTTGCTTGTCACAGATCATTGGCAACTTTTTCGTTGACATGTCCTGGTCGAAGCAAAGTCGATATTGCAGATTGGGGCTCAGGCGCCGGAAAAGCGATTTTAACCTTGCCGACCGTCAAACCCGTTTGCGAACAGCGACAAACACACAAACACGTAAACATGCAAGTAAATAATAGATTGACTCCATTTAATTCCCTGGATGGATAGGAGGCGAGTCTGGAGAGGCAGGACCTGCTGAGATCAGTGAGGGCCCCTCGGGGCTCCAGACCTGTTAGGCCCCTGGCAGAGGGCATGATAGACATCAGGGTTGGGGGTCACCACCTCTGACCGTGACCTACTGCCACAATGTGTCCATTGGTAGTAGGATGTACTCCAAAAGATGGTTGTGTGGCTCATCATGGTGGAATGTGATGCTAGCCTTGTCTTACACAGTGCCCAAGTGATAGCTTGTGGCCTTCACCCCGTTTCATGCACATTCTAAGTAATTCGTATAACAATCTGGGACGGATTCCTTTCTTGACAAATGGCACTAGACTTTATTTTACTATTCTACCACAGAATAGTGCATTTCTCTTGACATACTATGTGACAAGCTCTTAAAATAGATTATTTCTTTTCCACACCATAATCTTAAGCAAAACCAAAATGGTTCCAACAGTCAACAGCAACCTATACCGAGAGAAGAAACGGACCTCTGAGGTGAACTGCATGAATATATAAGTACATTAGGAGCTTTATTTGGGGAAGGGGTTGTTCAGCGTGGACAAAATGGATGACACCCTCTAAAATAAACTCAGACCACGTGAAAAAGAGAGATAACCGGGCCCTGTCATGGGCAGGGGGGAGGGGTTACTGCGGCCGACGCGGAGCAGGAGGAAGAGGAGGAGGAGGAGGAGGAGGAGGAGGAGGAGGAGGGGGAGAGGGTGTCGAAGGTGATGGAAGCGGTAGTATGTGGGGGAGTTTCAAGCATAAATCACGTTGTGACAAAGCTCTCCAATAGGCAGATAAGTGCACATTAGTGGTACGGCAGATCTGTCATCGTCTCTGGCCGAGCTGTCTTTCCCGCCCTCCCCGCCAAACAAACGCTGACTTTGGACTCCAAACTGTGTTGTGCGCCGTGCCTGATTCCAGCATCTGCCTTTACATATTCCCACTATCGTAGATTATGCTATCGGTGCCTCATCCAATATTGCTCTCTATATATTCCATATAATCTATTCTTTACACATACATGGATGTCTATTCAATCGGCATTCTAGTTGCATAAATGGAAGTACAATTGCAACAGGAATTCCAATAATGAATAAATAATAGTTTTCCAACGATACAGGCCATGCTCTTGTCTAGTGCTATTGTGTAATTCCATTTATTGACTAACCTTTTAGCGAGGTATCTGCATGTGGACCAGTAATGCATGACCCCGCCAGCATCAATACAAGCTGTAGTATGTAAATCAGCGCATACACAAACCAAACACAAACAAATGCTAGCCTACTACTACTACTCGTCCATAAAACCGAAGCAATAAAAAAAGAATGCCATCTAAATATTATGTTTTGGATACGACAGTCTTAACCGCTAATGCGATAAATGTGTTCGCCCGGCAACCATATCCTTAGTTAATTCTTCTCACTTTCAAGAGAGACAGCGTAACTAATTCCCAGCAAAATTTGCAGATAATGAGCCATTTGCTACAGTCGATGTAATCCACAGAGGGCCCTGGTTACTCAGGCGTCGCCGGAGACCCAGATCCGTGCCAAGCCAAGACGGGCTGGAGCGCTTCCCATTCAGCGCTATTTATTTTCCATCTCCGTCCCAGACCAACTGTGTGTTCATCTGTTTCTCTTAAATGAAAGGTGTGTCTGCCGTAGATGTAGCAGTTTCGGTCTGAGCGGATGCGTCGCTTAATTAAAACACCACAGATTGTGCTGGAGTCAGTGTAAGGAAAAAAGAAGAAGAAATATTTAGTGAAATGGAAAAATGGGGAAGGCTATATATAGGCAGTGATAGTCCCTGTAGTGTCGTGTGTCGCCGGTGATATTGATCAAGGAAGGACATGGTTGTCTTCTGTGATGGGCTGCAAACACAGCAATCTATGTGTGTGGTTGTACAGCAGAGGTCTGCTGCAGCCACACATGGGATGGTGGGTTATGTTTAATAATGCAATGCGTTACCAGGACATATGTTGGGCTGGGGGACTCATCCCATGCATGTCCTTTGTTCTGATTTTACATTTCAAAGAGAAAAGGCGAATCGTTAGTCAGTATGTTGTTGCGGTTGTTGTTGTTGTTGGCTCTGTGCAATCTCATTAGGAATAGAGCTCTCCATGAAACAAACAGTCTTTGGGCCCCAATCTGTTGGATGCCTGCCTTTCGATAGTTCCACAGATCACGCTCCTTGTGCCTCATCTAACCTCTCTTTTGTGTACTGTTTTAGGTTGATCTGTACTCCATAAGAGTCAAAATAACAAAATATAACTCTATTTATAATATAGTTATTATCTTCCCTCAGAGTCGCTGAATAGTGTGTCATTAGATCATAAACATGTGTCTAAATATGCAGGGTATTTATAGGAAAAAGTGAAGGATTAACAATGCAATACAAGAAAATATGTTGGTCCCTGTCACATCCTTCAAATCCACTTCCTTTGTTTGGATTTTATATTGGGAAGACGTATAGAGAGGCTATTAGTTTACATTAGTCCCTATGTTCTTCCTCTGCACAAGCATTACTATTGTGAAATATGGCATCTAAGTCCTTTTTGCCTGCACACTTTCATACACTCTTGGTATTTACATTTTATCATCAAGTGCAGCACTGCAGTTTTTTATTCAAAGCAATCCCAACACATGACGCAGACCCTCAGTTCCTATCTCTCTCAAACACAAGCAAAGATATTCAATGGGTCACGGACAACGTCAGCAAAGCACATACTCTAAGAATAACAAAAAACAAAGTAGGAAAATGAAATCTAAAGGCTGATAAAAACAGGACTAGAGAGGGGACCACTAAGCATGATGGATCTCATGTTGTGGGTTTGCTTCCCCAATGTATCAAGACCCAACAATATGAGTGGACGGTAAAAATGATGACAGCCACACGAGGCTGCCAAGAGGACGTGTACAGGGGGGCTCGCTTTACACAATGCTCCCAATGTTTACATCAGACAGTTGAGTTTCCTTCCAACAATTATGAGGGGAATTGAATCTCAGGAAGTGTTTGTTTTCGTGTCCATTAGACCAAACAATAACTCTGCCCCATAAGGTTTACAAAAGCAGCTGTCTTCAAAGGGAAAGCTCAGAAAATGAATATCCACCAGTTTCGCACACAATGTCAACGCAAAGTAAACCAATTTGAAGCTTTTTACTCATTTTTCTTTTTTAAATTGTCCCAACTTGCAAGCGGATTAAAGCACATTTTAAATGTTGACTTCTCTGTCTGCAATCTCTGCGTATAATGATTTTCCTTTTAACTCGTTGTAGTACCTGCTTATCTTTGATAATCAATTAGAATGCATCTAATTCAATCAAATCTAAAAGCTGTAGATTTCCCGCAAAAGCAATGCAATTGCCCTTTTGTCCCTCTGCACCCACCTGGTATTTACCCGCCTGTAAATGTGGACAGTCCGTGGCAGTGGTGGACAAAATAGTAGTCACTATCCTTACTCCTCTCCCCCTCCACAGCCCCATCTCTTTCTTTTTGCCCTTTATTTTCTAAAAGTATCTGTTTGAGAGATAAATGACCGCTCTGCCAGCCGAGATGACAGCCTACACAAAGATGATATTGAATTGATTTCTGAAATGTTGCAGAACTGACTGTTTGATGTATACGGCGAGACATGAATCATAGAAATTCTATTAAAAACCCCTTGAATGGCTGACACCAGAATATTATTTGTGATGATTAATTTGACTGGGCCGTTACAATGGTAGTCGTCTTGGATCGTATTAGACAAAATGGCTTTTCATTCCCTGTTAAGATCCCCCCGCTATTTTTCTTTGGACAACTCCGTGAAACAGAGGGTCTTCTTCTTTCTTCAGTAATAGTGGTTTGAGTGGAGCTCTCTTTGTGCAGAATCTCACAGCCATGATGCCGTACTACTTACTTTGATACCGTGGCGGGTGCTGTTATTTAATAGGGATTGGATGTTCTGATATTCTGCGGGTGTAACACATAAACATTGCACTTATTACGTTTTACAGTGTGTCGGATTTCACTGTGGTCCTGTTGGTGTTTTTTTCCCGATATGGTGTAGACAAAGATGTGGCTTTTGGAAGGCACTTTTATTAGCCCACTGACATAAAGCTACTTTATAAGGTAAAGTAATGTATCTTGTAACTGTATATCGTATAACTGAGAGGCCAGAGCGTCACGAGGGTCCTCATGAGTTGCTCTACACAGCGCATCTGCAATGCATTCTGGGATTTGGGAGCAGAAACCAGAGTATAGAAACCAGAGTATGCTTGACGTTGAAAGTATCCTACCAAAAAGTTCAGGCCTCCCTCCAAAGCCAATCCCCCAAAACACACAACTAGCTTGCTAGCTAGTTGTTAACAATTATGCCAAAAATGCATCTACAATAAATAGCTTACCCTAGCTTTAAAACTACTATTACTTTACCAGGCCTCTGTATGTATAATTCCCATTCAGTGCTTTTCATACATGCAAACCATATGTGATCACTCATTATCTCCCTTCCTTGTCCCTGCCTTTCTCCCAGAGCTACACGGGTCAGAGCGGCGGCGGTGGCGGTTCCGGAAACGCCAGCGGGAATGCCGCTGGCGACGAGGACTACGAAATCCCGCCAATCACTCCACCCAACCACCCAGAGCCCTCCCTGCTCCACCTGATGGAGCACGACTCCACCGGGTACCTCTGCCACTCGCTGCCCCACAACGGGCTCATCAACCCTTACTCCTACCCGGAGCTGCCCGCCCTCATGATGTCCAACATGCTGGCCCAGGACGGACACCTGCTCTCCAGCCAGATGCCCTCGGTGAGTGGAAGTCAAAGGGGAACGAGGGAGCGGGAACGCAGTCTATACCTAGGAGTTTATTTGATCTGTGGACAGATAGATAGATAGATAGATAGATAGATAGATAGATAGATAGATAGATAGATAGATAGATAGATAGATAGATAGATAGATAGATAGATAGATAGATAGATAGATAGATAGATAGATAGATAGATAGATAGATAGATAGATAGATAGATAGATAGATAGATAGATAGATAGATAGATAGATAGATAGATAGATAGATAGATAGATAGATAGATAGATAGATAGAGAGAGAGAGAGAGAGAGAGAGAGAGAGATAGAGAGAGAGATAGTTATATATTTTGAATGATAGATTGATAGATATACGGATAGAGATCTGGCCAGAGATAGAAATAGAGATAGCTATATAGACAGATAGAGAGAGAGCCATAGAAAAAGACACATAGGTAGATATATATAGAGAGATAAACATATAGGTAGATAGCTAGAGGGAGAGAGAGAGAGAGAGAGATATAGGTAGATAGATAGAGAGAGAGAGAGAGAGAGAGAGAGAGAGAGAGAGAGAGAGAGAGAGAGAGAGAGAGAGAGAGAGAGAGAGAGAGAGAGAGAGAGAGAGAGAGAGAGAGATAGGTAGATAGATAGAGAGCTAGAGAGAGAGATAAAGAGCAAGACATATCGGCAGATAGATATTGAGAGAGATTGAGAGAGAGAGAGAGAGAGAGAGAGAGAGAGAGAGGAGGGAGAGGGAGAGAGAGAGAGAGAGAAGGAAGAGAGAGACAGAGAGAGCGATATATAGAGACAGAAAGACTGACATACAGACAAAGTGTCATGCAAAATCATTCGTGCAGCAAATGTTTCATATCCCTAATATAAAACATGAGTTATATCTTTATATCGTTATATCTATCAAACACTTTTTTGGATGTACAAAAATATCAACCTCATTAAAACGAAACCGCCATGCAAGCACTCATTTCATGATACACTGTGTGCAACCGCACACAAAAAGGAAATTTAACATAAAGAATATATTACAACATGAAGGAGGAAAGAAATGGGGGGTGTGGGACTTTAATGGTGCTCATTGGCTGCTAAGTCAGCTCTTATTCGCGGAGAAAAGGATTGTGGGTAAATTCTATAGTATAATTTGGAGACAGCTTGCATCGGTCAATCTGTCAGGCATATCACGATGAATACCCGCTGATTACTCTCAGCACCATACAAAACCCTTCCCTAATTACAACCCGTAATTGCATTCACATGTGATGCAGTAAAAAATAGAACCTTTCCCCGCATTTTGGCATTTCCATTTTCTTAGGTAACAGCGTTGAAGAAATGATGTACGTGTTACAGTTTTGCTACAATAAATGTACAAAACCAAAGCTTTCTGTATTTTATCTTATCTACACAACCAGAGTAGCTACATTTGTGTATTGAAGATGAAGCCAGTTTTACTATTGATTCATGCATATTTAAGTACAGGGCGTTCTCAGATGCCTTCAGCCAGACAACATCAAATGAAACGCAACATTCTTTTTAGATTTGATTTTTATATTGATGATGACATCGCCTTTTGGTGTATCCAAAATCCTATCTGAACTTTGAAGGTCAGAATTTCACAATGTTCTATCGTTTCATTGCCGCTTTTTATTTATTTATTACAGTTGCCATATTGTGTAAACAACCAATCCTGTTGAATACAAAAAAACTTGTTATTTTTTAGATGTAGGATTCATCATCCCTTTGACAAAAACTAAGAGGCTGCCATGCGTATTAAATTTCACGCAGCATATTTGAATGTTTCTCATAAACAATGACAGATGAGGGGTAAACAGCATCCACTGGTCCCAGGCAATGCCGCGGCTTGATACAAATCTTGAAATATACGCCGCTGCTCCCTGTAATGCTCCCATAGGTATTGGACTCGTATATCATTTATCTTCATCGTCATTTCACATTTTGATCATGACCTTTACAGGGGAGACAGTGGTTGATTGGCCATTTGTTCTCTTGGTGGACAGGTAATTCATTACAGCTTCAAAGCACACACTCACACACATACACACACACACACACAGACGCACACACACACACACACACACACACACACACACACACACACACACACACACACACACACACACACACACACACACACACACACACACACACACACACACACGCTCACATGGCTTGGTTAGAATAAAGCGAATATGGCAGGTTGTACGATGAAAACACACCAGGCTTTTATGCTTTTGTTGTTGTGGTTGTTTTCCTTTTGCTTTTAATATGAACCAGCACGCTAGTTGCTGTGTTATTGTATTCAGTGGATGAGTTAATGGCAGCGGTTTGAGCTGATGTTGGTGCCGATAGTGAGGGATCCAAAGGGGGCTTTTAGTTTATTGTAAATCCAGTCAGGTAAAAAAAAGCTATTTCAAATAGAATTTCAATGAAATGATTCATCAGGGTCTCCTCACGGTGCTGTATTATTATTCTGTTGTCCTGGGTTCTCGAATAGAACCGTAGCAGTGTGGACGTAGGGTTTAGAGTAATGGCATAAAATCACTGCTTGATTACTCAAATGAAAGCAAAAGTATTTTTATTTATCTGGGATCTATTACAAATTGCTTTTTTCTTTGCTCTTAAACTACTCAATCCTCGATTTTCTCCAACCACAATCTGGTTTTGAACAGCTCAGAGACAAATCCATAAACCACAGCTAAAAAACCCAGGATAAAACGTATAATGTAGCATATAAAGTAGCACAGATAGAATACAGCGGCCCAAGAAGAAACAGTTCAAATCGAATCGCCCGCATGGCTAAATCTACCCAAAGCATAGCAGAGGTTCATTGTGTGTGTGTGTGTGTGTGTGTGTGTGTGTGTGTGTGTGTGTGTGTGTGTGTGTGTGTGTGAGTGTGCGTGCGTGCGTGCGTGCGTGTGTGTGTGTGTGTGTGTGTGAGCGTAGGGAGAGAGACCCCGGGTATCTATTAAAAACGGTGAGTCACCTTGACACACTCTGGTGGGCAGGGTAATTAGGCGGACTGTGCACTTCAAACAAGGCGGCGCTGCCATTATCAACGTAGATACTCCACGCAGATAGATGGATAAATAAAGAGCTGCTTTCGCTCCTGGTAGACTGCACTGGATGGGCATTGGTCTGGGCCAGGGAGGAGGGGCTCGATAGCAACAGTATATATGTTGATGGGATGAGGTGCTGCTGCTGGGGAAGTTGCCCCTGGTGTGTGTGTGTGTGTGTGTGTGTGTGTGTGTGCGCGCGTGTGTGTGTGTGTGTGTGTGTGTGTGTGTGAGTGTGTGTGTGTGTGTGCTTGAATTTTTGTCTGTAATATAAAGACAGGAGGGGGAGGGTGCACCCACAGATGTGTGTGTGTGTGTGTGTGTGTGTGTGTGTGTGTGTGTGTGTGTGTGTGTGTGTGTGTGTGTGTGTGTGTGTGTGTGTGTGTGTGTGTGTGGGTGTATGTCTTTGTAATGTGTAGACACCGTGTGTGTGTGTTGGGGGAGGGTGCACGCACACACGTGTGTGTATGTGTGTTTGGATGATTCTACATTTGTGAGCACGTTTGTGTGTGAGTGTGTCTATGTAATATGTATACACTGTGTGTGTAGGGGGAGGGCGCATTCCCAAACGTGTGTGTGTGTGTGTGTGTGTGTGTGTGTGTGTGCATGTGTCTACGAGTACAAGTGTGAGCGTATCAGTGTGTGTGTGTGCGTGTGTTTCTGTGTACGTGCACGTGTCTACTATAAACAATATCTATGCTGTTGAAATGGATCCACTACATCTGGAGGTCAGGCCTTATATTCAATCTTGAGCACATTGAAAAAAAAAATCCATTACGGTTCATCTTTCCTGCATCAGCCATTCTATTGTGGTGCCGCAGTGAGATCTGTTTTCATCAGGCAGATTCAATACGTGAGCTGGGCAATGAAAAGAGTGCTATAGGGCTGGACGGAGAGAAGGGGGGATGAGGATAGAGGGGAGCGAGAGAGAGTGGGAATAGTGGCTGGGGGGGGGGGGGGGGGGGGGGGCAAAGATGCTCTGGTACGGTCACAAGAAGAGGAGAATCTTTATTTTATTCTGTTGGGAAAATGTGGTGAAAATAGCCTTGAACCTTGAGTTTCTTGTATCTCGGGAATATTTTAAAGGTGTATTTGTATATGTTTTACATTATTTTGGTGTTTCAACGTAGCCTAGTCAATGATCTAGTATGAGCCTTGTTCACGGTGGGTAACGTTGTTCAAGGTTGGCTCCTCAGCTACATAGCGGGCCATATGTGGAATATTTAGATACTAATTTATCATAAATAGCAAGACAACCGCAACACAATGGGTGTTTATTTAACATTTCTTTGAGTATTGTTCATTTGAATGATGTTTTTAATTTGAACGAATGTTGTTGGTAACAGCATTTTCATGAATGACGTGGGTTTTCAAAAGCTAGCACACATTTTGGAATGGCAGATATTTGGCTGCTCTGCTCTCTTTGGTCTCTCTTTGCTCTCTTGCCCAGTGAGAGATCCAAATGTTTTGTTTAACATGCGAAATACATTCCACTAGAAGGATCAAACAATTTTGTTTTTAGTCGGGCTTATGATTGATTCTTGCTTTTTTCTAAATATACAACTAAAGTTAACAAGGGAGACATAATGAATTATGCTAACTGCATCCTTTAAACAGAAACCCAGCATTCGTCTCGTCTGTCAAGCCAGAGTGAATAATGCACTTGTACTCCCCACAATTTGTAGAGAGGTAATTCTTCCAGTTCGTCAGACTCAGGGATACTTATTGTGCTGTGGTGGAGAAGCCCCTCCTGGCTTCTCCACCACAGCACAGCCTTTCTGTGATTTGATGCATTTGGCAGGTCTCTCTCTCTCTCTCTCTCTCTCTCTCTCTCTCTCTCTCTCTCTGTCTCTCTCTCTCTCTCTCTGTCTCTCTCTCTCTCTCTCTCTCTCTCTCTCTCTCTCTCTCTCTCTCTCTCTCTCTCTCTCTCTCTCTCTCTCTCTCTCTCTCTCTCTCTCTCTATGTTAATGTCCTCACTGTCATACTATCTTTCACAAGTTCCAAAACACATTAGACATTGAATAGCTGTGCTCAGGTTGCACTGATCTTATCAATAAAAAGCCCAGAGAGATACACATCTCGGATACTGCACGTGAAGACTTTCTGGAATCACAAGTGAGCAATGTGACCTTAATGTTGTTTAGCTTGTATGTTTACGTGTGATGTTGTCTGACTGATACACAAATAACGATTCATTCAGGATGGTAGTAGGCCTGTGATTTATTCATTGAAGAGCTACCATGTCTCTGTCAGAGTCCAAGATGTGTAGAAAAGTGCACATCTATAACAACATAGATTTCCAAATTGCTGGCTCAAATGCGAGCATTGTATGTTGGTCACATCCATTTGTTCATTCATTAATTCATGAATTGACCGGATGCCCTGCTCTAAAGGGATGGACTTGCTTATCAATATTTGTGCAAACATAACAACAGTCCGCTACAACGTGTAGCAGACTTCAAAAAGCCTGCTATATGTCAATGTCTACACCTTCAGGTTCATTATAAATAACCCTAACCCTAATTCACAACAGGCTCATTTAGGGCTAGATCATACATTTATCCTACATCAAAATACCAAATGCATTATGGGAAGATACCCCACTGCTAATCCTCACCCAAATGTATTGGATCTTGTTCCTTCTCTGACATAATGCTTTGGTTTTTCATTACTGATGCATATTCATCACAGGAAAGAAGAATATAATCTGATAATCCAAAAGGCTAGCGATTCTGATCACTGTCTGTATTTTATTAGTTATTTATTTATTGTTGTGCATGTGCTCCCAACATTAGATTGCCTGGCATGTGTTACTGGCATTGTCCATCATCATAATGGCGATAGATTTAAGTCTGTTTTCGAGCCGGGGCATTGTGCTATACTTATCGTTCAAAATGCAATATGCGGTGATGATATGAAGCAAGAAGCCATTTCTTTCCAGGCCGTCATTCTCAGTCATTGGCTAAAAGGATTACGCTGTCCCGCAACATGATGGAATGGTTGGCCCTTTCCACCACAGTTCAACAAGCCCACTGATAGAGTGGGATTTATATTTATATCACTTATTTTAGCCATTCAGACACTAGAAATGCGCAAGAATCATCAAGGCTCCCACCATCACACAAAACAGCATTTGCTTATTCAGCGCTCTCTCTTGAAATCCACCGTAAGAAATATTCATTCAATAATAATATGAAATATATCAGAATTCAAAAAAATGTTAGATGTGTGTGTGTGTTTATATTTATTTAATGTTGGTTATTTTGGTTTGTGATTATTTATTTTCAAATAGCGCCTTAGGCTAATGTACCATTTTGGTATTTCACAACCCCCGTAACCCCCCCCACACATCCCCAGTCCCATAAATGAACCATCACAGCGATAAATCAGAGGACAAACAGAGACTTGTGCGAACCTGAAAGGTTCAGAGATTTATGTAACACATTCATGTTTTCCACTTCCTCATTTTAGTACTCCACTGGTAAAGCCCAGCTAATAAAAGCTCCTATTAATATTTCCTGTTGCTTAGCAACGGCAGGCTGCAAGTAATAGCATTCTGTGGAAAAATAGATGACCGATAAGAAAAATTCATTCTCTTCTCATCTCCTGGGAGAAAGTACCTTATTTCTCTGGCAATATGATATGAAACTGTAGTTGTATATTAGGAAATGCCTTGAAAGAAGTTATTTTCCAATTTTATTATTGGGGGTGTGGGGGGAGATGTTCAATGCCAGCTTCAATGTCAGCTAATCTTTTCCTACCCTCGCTCTCTGATAAAGTCAATTAACCTATAGGATTAAGCTAATCAGAGGATACGGTTGTCAACTTCATTTCTCTTTTTAATCAAAAGTGGTGTTGAATGGCACATGCGCTGAACTTTAATGGAATAGTTATGAGACAAATGCATGCCTTCACAATAGAGTTTTAATTTCCACTCCTTTGAGGTACGAATGTTCATTCACTGCTCTGCTTTAGAACAGTTCACAGCGTTCTGCGCTTCACTGCGTCTACTCTCTCTAACAACACAAGAAGGTGATTGTTTTTCTTTCAGTCAAAGAACATACAACAAACACATGTTGGGTAAAAATAAAGTGGGTTGTTTTTGTTCTGTTTCTTGCCTGCCTCCTCCAAACAAAAACACAATGCCACCAAAAAAAATCATCCGAGTGCAGAACAGTGTAGTCAAAGAAACAATTCAAAAATTATCCACAGCAGATAGCCGGTGTTATGAAGGAAGATACGTAGATAAAGCATTTCATATTACATCTAGCAACTGTGGCCCCTGCTGCGATTTATCATGCCATGAAATCGTGTCCATATTGCACTGTGCTGTATCTCAGCCATCCATCAGCCCATTCTGCTTCTGGCAGCAGGAATATGCTGCCCTGGTGGCCATGGAGAGAACCTCCATATCGTCTCTGTGCAGTGCTCCTCTGGTGGAAGACAACACAATAATTCAGTTTTTGCACGTAAGAGCATGTTCAGGATAAATCTGTGATTAAGAACATTGAGGGATGCAAGGCCGTTTTCATGTGAAGTAGTTTTCATTTTAAAACATCTGTGGTTGAAAATGTTAATTGGCTCTAAAAGGCTTGAGTTTGTTTGCGCCAAATGTTCCCCATGTCTACCAAGGCTATCACATACGGTTAATTAGGATGAATACGCATACAGGTTTGACGAGGAAATACAAAAGGACACTTTGCTTGAAAATGAAATAAAATGAAACAGAATCTAGACATTGAATGAGGGTGTTAGCGATGTCCTTGTTATATACCACTAAGTGCTGCTGTATCCCCCACACACGGCAGTACATCATTTGTATGTTACAAGCGCTTCACCGTAGCATGTGTTTTCCTTCAGGTCCTCAGTTGGATGAGGGTGATGAAGGCTGCTGTCAGAAACGTGTTAGCTCTGGAGCATGAGCAAAGTTAAAGCACATGCAAATCACCTTCTGGTACCATCGTTCTTGGCATGACCCCAGACTATGGGTGTTTGTGTGTGTGTGTGTGTGTGTGTGTGTGTGTGTGTGTGTGTGTGTGTGTGTGTATCTATGTTTGGAGATACATACACACAAGGGACTATATTTTTGTTTGTGAGCTCTTTCTTTTTTTGTACTCATTATTTGTGCATCTGTGCTCATTTTTGATCCGTACCCCATCCCTACCCACCCCCCTCTCTCTCTCACACACACACGCACACACACACACAATTATTCAAATACACACACACACACACACACGGAGAGGGTCTACACTGTGTTTGACACGGCAGTCAGCGGTCTCATTAGCGGCAGCAGAGACGTGCCTTCAACCGTCATGAGTGTGTGTGTGTCTGTGTGTGTGTGTGGGGGGGCCTGTGTCTGTGTGTGTTTCAGTGTGTGTGTGAGTGTGTGCATGTTTGTCTGTGTGCTGGTGCATCTGTGCGTGTGTGTGCATGTGAGTCATGTGTGTGTGTCTGTGTGTGTGCTAGTGAATCTGTGCATGGGTGTGCATGTGAGTCGTGCGTGTGTGTTTGTGTGTGTGTGTGTGTGTGTGTGTGTGTGTGTGTGTGTGTGTGTGTGTGTGTGTGTGTGTGTGTGTGTGTGTGTGTGTATGGGTGTGTGTGTGTGTGTCTGTGTGTCTGTGTGTGTGTCGACATGTCATTCCAGACAAGGCTGTGATTCTCTGACGCCACGCTCTGTAAGGTGGGCTCTGAGATGCTCCCAGGCTGGGGGCGGGAGAGGTAGAGGAACATTGAGATAAAGTTAAGAGGAAGAGACACAGAAAGTGAGAGAGAGAGAGAGAGAGAGAGAGAGAGAGAGAGAGAGAGAGAGAGAGAGAGAGAGAGAGAGAGAGAGAGAGAGGAGAGAGAGAGAGAGAGAGAGAGAGGCTAAAGATACATAACGTGGAAGAAAACATATGTATGTGAGAGAGAGGGAGAGAGAGACAGAGAGTAAAGAGGAAGGAGGAAGGAGGCTCTGACTTCATGCTGTAATGAGGGACATGGGTGGAAAGTGCTGAGAAGAGGGGGGGGGGCATCACAACATTTCTATCTGCAACCAACCGTGTTGCGGTCACTGCGGCAGATCCGCATCTCCAACCAGATGTCGTCAAGTCAATGCTCAATTTCAATCGACCTGTCTCCTGAAAATGGAGGAATGTATTTTTGTTAATCATGAATATATTCGGTAATCGATATTCTAATTTATGATACATAGGTAAACATTAATTTCCTGTTAGAGAAAGTGAAATGGGAGATTGGTGCGAAAGTTAATTGTAACTTCAGTATTTAACATATACATGAACAAAGTGCTCACATGCCAACTGTAATTAACACTTACGGTTGCTTGTTTTCTAGAGGAATGGGCGCCTTTTTTCAGCTCAATTATTAATGACTTGATCAGAGGTTCAGTACGTATTGGATGTGAGGGCAGCTTTCCTCTAGCTTTTACCCATTTTATGCCAGCGTGTATTTGGATTGAGCAAACATACTTGACCTAAAAGTGTTGGTGTTAAACATTTTTGTTGTTCCAAAAAATAACTAAGCCTCGAAATGTCTCTTTGCCAGAATAGCAAACGATAATTTGTTAGTTCACCGTTTTTAAATTTGGATTCAACAACTCAACTAAATACCTTACCAATGGTTTGTTTGTGTGTAAATTAACTCTGTTTAACAGACTTAATGTCAATTTTATTTTTTTTTTAACACATATTAAGTTACTCTGTACATACGAGCACATTCTGCTTGCAGTATTTCCCTCCGTGCTGTGGAATCCCTCCGGTGACGCGAGCAAAAGAGAGGCAGTGTTGCTTAGCTTTTTTCTTGAATGTGCGCGCATGAATTCCTGAATGCGCTCCCTCTCATTAGTACTCTTCAGCATCTGCAAATGACCCTCCCGGGTATATGTACGACAAGCCAAAGAGACGGGTAAAGGAATAAGGAGCGGGAGAGAGTCATGCAGAGAGAGAGAGAGAGAGAGAGGATGAGAATACATTACAGTGAGGAAAGGCAACCAGGGGCGAGACAGCTTGCTTTGAGGAAGAGAGCTGTTAACGGCACTTTGCCCCGAGGGCTGAGCGACGACGAGTCGCTGGGAGGGCCCGCGAGGCCCCAGCGTTTGGCTCCCGACCTGCTGCAGCGCGCCGCGCTGTGGAGGGATCAGTCTCCAAACGCACCGCTAATTAAAGCTGTCACGGCCGTGCGCCTGCAGGGATAATGTTCTATTATTATAGTCATTTGTTTCAATTAAACGCTGGGTGATTTTACAATAGCGCGCGGCGGACCTGTGTGAGTGAGCCATCACTCTGAACAAGATGGCTCCCGTCAGATCCCGGGCGGGGGAGAGACGGAGGAGGCTGGGGAAAAGGGCCCCCGGAAAACTCCCACCGTTATTGATCAGGATGCATTCAAACAAGCAGTGCCGAGGCACTGCCCACTCTCAACAGTGAGTGGAGGGAAGTATGTGGGATTGTCCGTGCGTCCACCTCCTTAACTCAGGTGCGTTTGGCGTAGTGAACTTTGTTTTTCATTAGGACTTCATGATGGCAATGCTGTGCATGGTCACGTAGCAATATGGCATCTTAAGCTTAAAATGACCTTGGCTGACACATGCCGAATGAATTGTGTATCCAAAATGCTTTGCAAATTAAAAAAAAAAAAAAACACAAGCCCATTGATGGAAAACACAAATGCAAAAGCCACAGCATAGCGGAAGTGAGCATCAACGGATGAGGACAATGAAACGAACTGGCCAGTAGACTCTCTCAAATGAATAGTGTGTCCGTTTCATTCTGCTCACTGGCCACTCTGTTGTGTTTTTTACAGCTATTGCATTTGTGTTGTGGCGTTGCAGTTGTGCAATGGTGTTTGCAGTTATGTTCTGGCATTTGCATTTGTGTTTTTCGCTTTATTATTATTAATAAATGTAAACATTATTTACACTTTAGCACATCGTTTTGGAAATGCAGTTCGTTTGACACGCTCTGCGTTCCATGTATTATTGTCTTCAACATATTGAAAGTTAAACACATTGACCTTCAAGGCCCAATGTATTTTCTCCAGTGCCATCTCAACATTCTCCTGCTAACAGGGTTTCGGTTATCACCTTACTCTATGGGCATAATATTTTATGTCACAAGTAAATTTCTATGTTGTGCCAATGATATAATCTACCATTGCACACAAGGCAATGGAGGACCAAAAGGACCACTCCAAATGACATATTTCCATATTGTAAAGGTTGTGAATGGAATGCGTTAAGATGTTTGGAGTGTTAAACACACGCCCACACTTTTGTCTGACCTGTCTGTCTAACTTCCTCAGGCTGAGTAATGCTTTAGGGGTTTCCCACTAGAGAGCACCATCTAAGGTTTTGCATTAATTGCTTGTAGAGAACTATCCAACTGGTATTCAAATATTTGGATAATAATTCTGAAAATAGTTTGTTATCTTCTGTAGCTGAAGTATAGCGTAACTGTAAAGTAAGTCCCTCTTCTGAAGCTCTGACATTAACTCCTCTATTGGTTATTTGTTCTGTAGTTAAAATAACTCTTTTAATTTCATATCACTTCTAAGTCTGTTTTTGTAATACGTTGACCCTCGCCATGCCATAATAAATTCACCGGTCAAAATAGACATAATAGAAAATATTAAATTTAAACAAAGTTAATGTTTGGAACCTAAGGTTTTAACATAAATTAAAACAGTAGTAGAGGAGGAAGCTACTAATGAAAATCTCGTTGATGCAGTATGCTTTGAGACTGAATATAGTTCTGGTTGTGGTCTTTCCTATTTTGTATGACATTTTTCATTTTAATGGAGGATGATCATTATTTTATCGTCACTCAGAGGGGGAGTTCATGAGGATCAAGTATTTAGTGGTTTTCTGACAAAAGATTACGCTGTCAAGATTCAACTATTGATTTTAGAAGGGCCAAGTGTTGCCTGCTCCCCTTGCAAAGGCTGTCTGTGTTCTAAATGCTAGCTGAATTAAACATTTATCATTTTTAAATGAAGGAAAAAACAAAGGTTTTTTAAAAGGACTCAGGTTAGAATTATTTGCAAAAAAAACATAGAGGTTATTGGTAGTCCTTGGCACAACGATAGCTAGCGAGCCAAGCTAGCTTCTTTTGGTGCTGCGGCTCCACTCGGGCTCCGGAGCCTCTTCTCTACCTCCCTGTGCTGTGTTGGTGAAATCCCCTTAGCTTAATCAAACGGTGCAGGCAATCGGTGTGGCCATGAAAACAGTTTCAAAGGTAAGGTCACGGGGGGTGCAAGAGGAACAATGGCTTTCTCATATTCCATCCCGCATGCAATGTGCTACACGTAATTGGAAAGCCTTTTGTTATTTGACTCCCATTTTACTATGATGTACAAGATGTGAATACAAACTTGGCAGATGTAATGGTGGCAGAGAGGAGCAAGTTCAGGCCAAGTTTCCTGGCTCTGCTTCACAATTTAGGTCGACCAGAGGCTTGCTCATCACCAACAGCAATCTAATCTAACTCTGGGATGACCTCCCTGAAGGGATGGATTTTGGTATTCCAAGAATTTCTCTCTTCTCCCTCTCTCTCTCTCTCTCTCTCTCTCTCTCTCTCTCTCTCTCTCTCTCTCTCTCTCTCTCTCTCTCTCTCTCTCTCTCTCTCTCTCTCTCTCTCTCTCTCTCTCTCTCTCTCTCTCTCTCTCTCTCACAAATACAAATACCCTGTCACTCACCTTTTTAATAGCATGAGAACCACAAAACAGCAATAGGGTTGGTATTGTGTGATTCATTCAGGTTAGAATCAGGGTAGACATTCAGCAATCCTGAATGTGTTGAATAGTTTTGTGTAAGTATTAAGATACATTTGATACTGCATATTGTGAGGCAGGCAAAAATCATGCTAAACCATGACTATGTGTGTATATTTGACATAATTTCCACTGGCATCAAAACAATAATGCCTTTCAATATTCTAGTTTACTTATGCATATGCATACTTCATGTATGCATACATGGTCCCAATCCAATATGCACAATGATATGAAACACTACATCTCTGCTATAGAGCAAGAAGACCTGTAATGACTAACTAAACCCTGTTACTTAGTCTCAACACACACACACACACACACACACACACACACACACACACACACACACACACACACACACACACACACACACACACACACACACACACACACACACACACACACACAGCCCTCCCCCCTCCATTGGCTCACCATTTGGATGATGCTATGAGGCATTAGCATACAGTACCTATGGCAACCAGCAACCTTTGTCAGAATCTTTCATAATATTTGTATAGCTGTCAGCCAGTGGTTTTATTTAGCTTAGATGCGATGGCGCCGCCAGATAACTTCTTACGCTCTCTGTCTTGCCCAGGTGAACACAACCAACTAAAAGCACTTAGAGGCATTTAAAAAGCACATTTGGATGACTTTTAGCCGGCAAATATCACTGTGTGAGTGGTTAGTATTATGATATTTAAACAGTTACGATATTCTGTGGGAATGGCTGCAAACTTTAATAGCTATGTAGGGCGATGTCTACTTTAATGTCAACTGTCTGGTTCTCTCCCTCCTCTTCGAGTCTCTAGCGCCTATATACCATATTTGCATCTTTTCTTGTATATCTCATATGCACTCAGTAACTTTCCAAATGAAATGTAGTTTGGTAACAAAGGCTTTCACGCCTTTGTGTTTCATTAGTTAGGCAGGAACACTCTGCTCTAATAAAAAAAGGGAGCAGCAAATTAATAAGTGTTATGCAATATGGGCACGGATATAAATAAAAGCTAACGGATTGAGTACGCTGTATTTAATCAACAAATACCATTCTTTTTGCATTCGGTTTCCAAATTTTGCCTCGTGTCCAACAATATGTATTCAAATAATATAGAACAACATATTTCACTTTTTAAGTGTTCTAGAGGAAACTGATATTCGTCCCTCATGACTCTCTTGCTTTATAAAGAGAGAGAGGATGGGTACTGGTGTGTTTTCTGGACATTGGGAGGGAGCGCTACTGTCACCTCCAGAACTGTTCTCTCAATCTCTCCATTGTTGTTTATATGAAACATGCTGGAGCTCACGTTAAAGGTTGACAATTTTCGCTGTGAGGCGGTTGCCATGGAAATAAATCTGCTGTTTCTGCATTCATGTTTGATTAATTGGTTTTTCAATGCTGGTTGTTGAAGACCCTTAAAGAGCAGTTCCGTGGAGAGTGAGGGGAAATTTATGGATTTTTATTTATTTTTCTTCCTCCCGGTTTTTGGGGTTTCCATTTCTTTATTTTCTTTGCTGTTTTTCCATTTTTTTAGGCAGAGGAGTGATGGTGTTTTCAATTGTGATTGGAAGCTGGAGGTTGTACTAGTTCTGGAGGTTAGAGCAGGGTTATTTCAAATGCAAAAGGAATGTCTTTGTTCACTGCTGTCTATTGTTAGCAGCTGCTGAGCCAAACACTGAATCTAATGTCCTGTGAATATGATGTGTTTTCAAAGCGGACCACAGCCTCTTACAACATTACTTTGCAGCACATTTTTTATTCCAGGAACCTACTGGGACCAATTATGATTAGAGAGGCAAAGCCTTCATCTTTGAACCTCAACTCATGTTTATCAAGACCTCATATGCTGGGGCCCTTTCAATTTGATCTTTTTAGCACTGTGCTAATGTCTAATGTATTATTTAACTCATGAATGTTTAAGGGGCCTAATAAATGCTAGTTCATCACTTTCTGATCTGTAAATTGCCAAACATTTCCATTTAGGCTTGCATTAAAAGCATCCTTTCGGCCCGTGTTCTGTGTCTCTACATGTAGTGGAAGAAGAAAAAGGCTTTTTGATCTCCCTACTAGTTCTGGTGGAGAATCTTTGGAGGCTACGGAAAGTAAACTTGGAGTGTGAGGTTATCAGGTCTCTGGATGGCTGATGGGTTTTCCTCCATAAGTGTTCTTGATTAGTGGCTCTATCATCAGCCATAATGGCTGTTTTGTTTCCATCCGTTGTGGGGCCCAGCCGATGGAAAAGATACGCTCTGAACTTAATTAACAGCGCTGCCGAATTATAGATTATTTTTGTTCTTTCTTTCTTTCTTTCTCCCATTTTCAATTCACCCTTACCACTCTCTCACGTCTTGCTGAAATATTGTCGTCTATGTGTGGGTAATGCAGTGGTCTGTTGTTCTGTTTTGAAACAGAGTGGTTACGTTAAACATTGGACGGGTTTTGAGAGGCTGTGGTTAGATTCGACATCTCCTAGGATAATTTGTTGCTTGTAAGGAAGCTTCTTATGTGCGGTTCAAGTAAGAGTGCAATGTGAAGTAAGATGGAATTTGAGGGTCCCCACAGAAGTTTTCCCTTATGCGTATTCCACAGTTCAGAGAGATTGCAGGCATGATAACAATTACGTTAACTTTTAAATTTTATCTGATATCATTTCTCCCTCTTGTCTATTCTTGGTTAAATAGTGAAATATCAGAAGATGTCTTAAATCCAATAAAATAAAAATATTTTGTCATCCAAAGTTAATCTTATCAGAAACAAAAATAATAGAGTTAAAGCATAAACATCCAAATATACATGCATTTGGATAATTAGCGTCATTTATTTCTTCCTTTGAAGTTAGTTAAGTTAGTAAATCTGGTATTTTTCTTTCACCCCAGATGCAGGAGATGGCTTTGCACCACCACCATCACCAGCAACAACAACACCACCACCACCTCCACCACCAACACCACCACCACCACCCAGATGGCCATCATTACGACCCTTCCCGTCACAACCCTTTACTAAACAGTTCCCATAGGATACTGGCCAACCCAATGAGCGCCCTGTCCCAGCTGAACCCCCAGCTCGGACGCGGGCCCCTCCCCCACGGTTCCCCCTCCCCTCCCGGGAGTAAATCGGCCACACCCTCCCCCTCCAGCTCCAATCAGGAGGAGGAGAATGAGTCTCATTTGAAGGTACTTGTGTGCGTTGCAATTTGCATGTTTTCCCCTTTGGTTTCTGGAAGGGGATGGATAGCAGTGATTCCCATGGTAGAGAGAGGGTATTGTTGGTGGCTGTTAGTTAGTGTCACCCATTTGATTAAGACATTCTGTGTTTTCTGCTAGACGAGGACATTTGTGATTTTCCATGTTTTATGTTTGGTACGCTAAGCACATTTATCATTAGGTGTTTTTTTGGAGGACTGGAAAACACTGTTAACGTGGATACTATTGTGTGTCCAATATGTCACTGGAGTCACATCAAGCGAACACAGGGATTGCTTAGCAACACATTTTTTACAGTTCAATAAATATAGTATCAATTGCCATCCAGTTAGTCAACAAATATGCAGTGTAAGGAATAAACAACAATACAATATGCAGTTCAAGATCCCAGGAAGCCATAAGGTGTCCATACAACAATATCCACCCAAACATCGTTCTGGCAGTAATTAATCCAATGTGTGATTTTAAACACATAGGATTTAAAACATATGTATATACATAAAAAAAAATATTTTGCCATTTCATCAGTCACATCAAAGACATTCACATATGGCACTCTTAACATGTCATCCTGAATGGCATGCATATCGTTTTAGTTTTTTCAACTTGCTGATAACCTATCGAAACATTTACATTCAGCAAAAAAAGTCTGTTTTTCATCAGTGTGTAATCAAAGATTTAAAAAAAAGGCCAACGGCAGTTGTGTGTGGAGCGGTGGGCTCTGTGTTAATGTCCCTTTCAATTCATCACGGCTGCAATAGTTAATGTCGACTACACATGTATTGAACACATGGTTCAAATAAAGTTTATATGGTTCACCTGGACAAATGTTACAAGCATTCTTCAGAGGACCAATCATGCACTTCAGAGGCTTGTTTGAAACCATATTGTAGACCTTAAACTGCTTTTTTTCTACAGCCATATCATAAATCCTTTTGTGTGTGTGTTTGTCTGTGTGTGTGTGTGTGTGTGTGTGTGTGTGTGTGTGTGTGTGTGTGTGTGTGTGTGTGTGTGTGTGTGTGTGTGTGTGTGTGTGTGTGTGTGTGTGTGCGTGTGTGTGTGCGTGTGTGTGTGTTTGTGTGTGTGTTTGGGTGTGTGTCTGTGTGTGTGTGCATATGTACGTGTGTTTGTGTCCGTTCTTCTACTAGATCACGGGCGAGAAGCGGCCCTCCTCAGAAATGATGAAGCCCAAGCCCAAACCACAGAAGAAGAAAAAGAAGAAGGACCCCAATGAACCCACCAAGCCTGTGTCGGCCTACGCCCTGTTCTTCAGAGACACGCAGGCCGCCATTAAGGGACAGAACCCCAACGCCACCTTCGGAGACGTGTCCAAGATAGTGGCCTCCATGTGGGATGGACTGGGAGAGGAGCAGAAGCAGGTAGCCATGTGAAACCAAATGGTGGCCATTGGGCTATATTCACCCAGCGGCCATCTTGGCTCCAAACGCTGTCCGTGTGAGGGGAACTGAATGCGTGATTAGTTGCCCTCACCCAGATAGTTTTGAGAGCCAAGATGGCCGCATGAATACTTAGCATGACTATCACAAAAGCCATTCCAGCAAATAAATAGTTTACAGGTGAATACATTTGATCTTTTTAATTTGAATAGAGATTGTATATAAAGCATATACACAGGTGTGTCTATCTAGTGAAAGCAGAAATGTGTTTTAATAAGAAAATGAAAGACTATTTCAAGGTTGGTCTATGAAAATATACATACACAATGGTACATTCTTCATAAACTACATTTTCGCCATTCCAGACCAGCACACCCAGCCAAAATACTTGTTTTTGTTTTTTTGTGAGTGTGGTAACAAATGGTGTTGTGAAATGAATGGAAAATGAGTCTGGTCTGATGATGCTGGTCACAGACGGACTCATATTTTTAGAATACGCAGAGTGTCTGTGCACACGCACACACACGCAAGCACACACACACCCCCCCCCCCCCACACACACACACACACACGTAGACCGGTTGTCAAATAAAAGTACCTGTCTCCATGACAAAGTACAGCCCATTCTCCTTAGCCCCAACCACCGTCGCCTAGACCCTTTCTTGCACCAGTGTGTGTTTTTCTCTCTCTCCCTCGCTCCCTCTCTCTCTCCCCTACTTTATATACGCTGGACTTTGGAGGCCGTCTGTCCCTTTTATTTGCAGTTAATTTTTGCCACCTTCGCCGGGGCTCTTCACCATGAATCTTCATTTCGCCGCTGACACCCTTGAATGTGAATTCCTCATTTCCTGTCCTTTTATTTATATCTGTTGCCTGGTGATTTGATCATGCCGGGAATACAAGATTAGCAATTGCCTTGTCCTTGGTTTTCGCCTCAAGGACATCTGCTACTGAAATGTTATTGTTTGTGCTTCTTCTTAACCCCTTGTTCACTGGGTTTCTTGCTAGACCTTTATAATGGTGAAGCCACCGCACAGGACTTTTGTCCTGGATGTAATTATTTCTTTCTTTCTTGATCTCTATCGCTCTGTGTCTGTTTCTCTATTTTAATCTGCTATTTCTTTATTTATGTTTACGTTCCTTTCAGATTGTTGTCTTTCTGTCTGTTTGTGTGTGTGTTTGTCTCTCTCTCTCTCTCTCTCTCTCTCTCTCTCTCTCTCTCTCTTCCCCTCTCTATCGCACGCTCTTTCACCATGGACATGGTCCTTCATACTATTACCTGTACACAGAGACTGGCTTACGGAAAGGCCATTCCACCATTTCGTCTATCTAATATGTTACTGCACAGCACTTCTTTTCACGTTTAGTTTCCATGAACTCGTGCTCAATTAAATGACCTCACCTAAAGGACACATAATTAACCTGAAATAATGATATTTGTGTGGAATTAAATGTAGCAAAGCTTTCTTTATCTGCTTGTTTCAATAACACGAGGGGTTAGTATATACACACATCTACCATTATAGCTGTTACTAAGAAACTTGATTGCTATTCATTTAAATAGGACTGTTGCGTTCACAAATCCTGTTCAGAATGAGGGCTCATTGGGCCAACTGCCAGTGACCGGCCTGTTATTGGATTTGTTTAACTATCTTTTTCCAATTCCGATGGCCCCTATTGGTTTTTAAATACGTTTGGTTTTTTTCTATTTTATTCACGCTATTTGCACTGTAGAAACCAGTTAATGGAGATTGCCTGGACGAGGCTATGAGTTTATTTGTTGAGTACAATGGCTCTTTTCTGCCATCTGGTGGCCAGAGATCAATCAGTGCCACTTTATTGGCTACTCCTGGCGATTGAAATACATTTTTACATCTCCTATTTATCTCAACCAAAACATAAATCTCTTTGTTACCAGTATGGCGTCTGAATTTGGTCTGGTGCATTCCTAGCAAATCATTGCACACATTTCAATCTGTGTGATTGCAAATATGACCTATACACTCCCTCTGTTGGAAATTTGAGTTCTTCTTTAAAAAATGTCAGCGCGTAGACAATACCCCCCAACCCCATTACCCTGTTCTGGAGCTGGAGATGAATACTGTTTCTTTTAACATTGGCTGTCACATGGATTCTACAGGACGGATGAGGTGTGCTCCGTAATGTCAAAGTCAGACCTTCTGGAGCCATGCGGCAGCCCTAGAATGTAAACACAATCTTCCTCTTACAGGTTGGTTTGTTTTAACTAGAACGTGGCTCCTGCTTCCAATTACCTGTAGTGCATGTGAAGCTCTGCTGTCAAGCAGAATCCACATGAAAAGGCTGAAGGCTGCGCTGCGCGTGTTCTATGAGACTATGACTCTATTCTTTATCGCTGGAACAATCACAAGATTGTATGTTGTGATTTGAGTTCTTTTGTTCTTTTTTTCCTTTCCTCTCCTTTCCCTATTTTTTTGCAGTTGCTTTTGTAAGTTCCAGTTCTTGTTGGTTGTGTGCTAGTTTATATTCCGGCGCTGTCCTTGAGTTTGAAAAGAACAAAGACTTTTATTTGTATTATTATGGTTTATGTTAAGATTTATTCCTTTATTAAGATGTTTTGGAGACCATACTGTATTCAGCTTTTCAATTCCCAAAGGCGTTCTTCTTTGTGGTGCAAGATCAATGCGTTGGTTT
>NC_082394.1:12737524-12761002 GCF_031168955.1 Gadus macrocephalus
TGTGTGTGTGTGTGTGTGTGTGTGTGTGTGTGTGTGTGTGTGTGTGTGCGTGCGTGCGTGCGTGCGTGCGTGCGTGCGTGCGTGCGTGCGTGCGTGCGTGCGTGCGTGCGTGTGTGTGTGTGTGTGTGTGTATCTTGTGTTTGTGTCCAAAGTCATCCAGCCATCCAAACTACAAACACATATTGGCAGATGCCTGCCACTGTTGAAGAAGCCACACACACATACACACACACACACACAAATACATATGCGTGTAAAGAAGAGCTTGTTAAGAATAAAATGTTGAGACTCACGGTGACTGACAGATATATCACAAACTAAAAATTGTAGCAACTAACAAAGCAAAGACATATGTACCCCTCAAACACATGCAGACACAAGCACACACACACACACACACACACACACACACACACACACACACACACACACACACACACACACACACACACACACACACACACACACACACACACACACAGACACACAACCCACACACACAGCCAATTAATCAAAAAGAAAGTGTTTAGACGTAAGAAGCCAGGATGTCGCTCTGACCCTTGTTTTTCTTTCTCTCCTCAGAGGACACTCTGTCCCACTTTGCAGTCGACTCGGAAAACAACTGCTGAGGAAAGAGAGAAGCGTCTGGCTTCATCAGTTAGATGTTCCCGCTCCTCCCTATTGATCACTCACAAATTGAAAGGGCCTAAAAAACACCTACTAGAAAGAAGAGAAAAAAGACTCCAACACGTGATGTGATGAAGTTATGGTAGGCATGGGTGAACTGCATAATGTAGACATTAAGCTAGTTACCTTACTAGGGATAACTTAATGACATTCTAAATCCCATAATGATATCCTCCCTCGGCTAAAAATTATACCGCCTCATGCCAGGCAACCTACTTACTTACTTACATGACAGGCAAGCTAGTTCTTAAATATTTGTTCATTTAAAAAATGTAGCTATTTATACCCAATGACCAAGAGACAACAAACAAAAAGGTTACACAAAAATCATCCACGGTAATAAAATAGATCCCTGTAGCGAGGTACAAATCGATTTGGATGTAAAAAAAAAAAAAGCTGAGGAAAATGCAATTAGCTAACAGAGCTGAAAGAACACAAGCACAATTATAATGCAGGTGCTGATTTCAGTGGACTGATACTTCTGTTCTGAAGCCCCCAACCCCATCTGTTTACAACATCTCACTACCTTCCTCTTTATGTCTCCTCTCTGCCTGTCTCTCCATTTTGAGTGCCATGCCTTCACCCTAATTAGAAATTCCCCCTCCGACCAACTGAAATTGAATTGCCATAATTTGCATAATGATAGCTCACTGGGCCAATGGCCGATTTACCATGAGATGAAATGTAGCAATCACTTAGAGAGTGGCCATGAGAGGATAGGAGGGGCTTGGAGGGAGAGAGAGAGAGAGAGAGAGAGAGAGAGAGAGAGAGAGAGAGAGAGAGAGAGAGAGAGAGAGAGAGAGAGAGAGAGAGAGAGAGAGAGAGAAAGGAGTAGGTAGGTGCAAGTAATAGAAAGAAAAGCATTTGGAAAAAGGAATGAGATGAGGAAAAAGAGACTGAGCAGACAGACAGCACTCAGGCTATGTTGTGGGGAGGCTGTGTCCCTGATAATTGACATAATAAGGACAAAAGAACATTTACTAAATGCTGCGCCTGTTAACCGTGCATACAGGTTGGCCTCAAAATACAAATTATGATTCAGGGTATTTTCGTGTTACTTCAAATGTGCTAACCTTTGCCCAACCTATTATTCCTAGTTTTTATCGAAGGCTGTCTAGAGTTTAGATAAGGGTTGTTGTCTTGTGTGAACAGTTTAATTATAAATGAATATTTTCTTATGCTTAGGGGGACCGGTGTCTCAATAAATATCCAAGAATTTGCAGCTTTAAATAATAAAAGTCAAGGAACGACTCTTGGCCTCTTATCATTATTTGAGTCATAATAATGAATAATATCAGCGGGATGAGATTAAACGAACAAACTGTCTATTACATTTGTTTTTTAATTAAAGAGCAAACGAAAAAAGCACATGCGTTTGGAAGGAGCAGTTAAAAGCCTTGTCTGAAGAATACTTTCCTCAATTATGTGTTTTTCAATTTTCTCCATTGCATAAAATTCTACAATCGCTAGTCGGTGTAACAGCTTCCAAGCAGCAGCAAATAAGGTGAACGCAGTACATCAATGTGATCATCACTGTTTTGCCAATAGGTTCGCATATGTGATCAGTATAAAACTATTTCTGCATTCCAGTCCTGTGTTGACACTGCAGTCTTACACAGAGCTCAAATAAAACGGCAAAATCACTCTGATATGACATTTATGATGAACCAAAATAAACATTAGGCCTCAGACAAAACGGCAATAACCAATTCTATGTGTTACAAATTCTCTTGTGAGCAGTGCCAATCAAAACCTGTTCAAAATAATGGCACCGCAATGTCCTTCTCACACAATCCCTCCGGGGAATTCAATGAACGCAGTGTTTAGTTTGTTGACACAATGAACTCCACTTACTTTTCAAAGCCCTTTTCATATGTATAAACATTGATTTCTAACTGCCTTTGATAGCTCGTAGATACATTTCCATTTATTGAAGCTGCCATGCAAGTGAATATAGTGCGATGCTATTGGACAGATAAGTAGGCAGAGGCCCGGTTCTCACTATGTATAAAACATTGATTTGCTGTGCGTCTTCTTCCTTCTAGTGGTCAGAAATCCAAACATGTACATTCAAAAGCAAAAAAAAAAGAAAAAGAGTAGGTAAAAGGATATAAGTTCGTAGAGTATCACAGGGTGCACCTAAACAGCCTGGAACCTTTTAATCAAACTTTCTTTTGAGGCGGGTGGGCAGGGGTTGAACCAGCGACGTAGAGGTCACACATGTTGCTAATAGCCAGTGTGATACGGTGGGCCGTGTGATACGGTGCGCCGTGTGCTTGGAAGCTCTGCCCGGCGTCTGATAAGACCACTGTTTATTGTCCAACTTCCATTCACTCTAACCTGAGCAACCTCTGCTTCTCAAACGGTACTTTCCACCACTCAGCCATTACCTCTCACACACATGCACGCACACACACACACACACAGACACACACACACAACAGAGCTACGTGTGTGTGTGTGTGTGTGTGTGTGTGTGTGTGTGTGTGTGTGTGTGTGTGTGTGTGTGTGTGTGTGTGTGTGTGTGCGTGCGACGTGCTTGCGTGCGTGCGTGCGTGTGGTACTCTTGATGCTTCTTTTAGGTTTCCATCACTGGTCTGGCCCTGATTATAAATGACTGCCAGTTGCCTACAGAACACTTCAGAAAGCCAAATACACATGCACATAATATCAATATGGTCACACACACAAGCATGAAAACGCACACACACACACACACACACACACACACACACCCACACACACACACACACAAACCACCTACACATCACACTGACCTGAAATCATTTATTTAAATCCACAATCTCTCCTCATCCCAACCCCCAGTCCTTCTCTACATAAATGATCAGTAATCACCAGTCGATGTGAGCGCGGGCTGGCCCAGACAGGAGGGAGTTAAGTCCCTTATCTTTGCTTCCCAGAAGACATTCCACGTAGAGGCCTCGCTCCGCTGGCTTCCTGCCTGCTTGCCCAGTGCCCTATTTTTACTCGCTCATGGCTCTGGGACACCAGGGGCAGCAGCTTTTTCCTTGCCACTAACACACTTCCTGCCATTCTCAGTTGGAACACGCCCCCACCACCCCCTCCCCCGCCAAACACCAGCCGATCCTGCACAATCTAATCAAAGTGTGCCCCCCCCCCCGCCCATCGTCATAACCTTTGCGTCCACTGTCTTTATTCTACCTGCTATGGGCGTGTCTTCCACCTGCTATACGTGTGTCTACTTCCTGCTATAGGCGTGTCTACTACCTGTTATGGGCGTGTCTACCACCTGCTATACGTGTGTCTACCACCTGCTATACGTGTGTCTACTTCCTGCTATAGGCGTGTCTACTACCTGTTATGGGCGTGTCTACCACCTGCTATAGGCGTGTCTACCACCTGCTATACGTGTGTCTACTTCCTGCTATAGGCGTGTCTACCACCTGCTATAGGCGTGTCTATTACCTGCTATAGGCGTGTCTACCACCTGCTATAGGCGTGTCTATTACCTGCTATAGGCGTGTCTACCACCTGCTATAGGCGTGTCTATTACCTGCTATAGGCGTGTCTATTACCTGCTATAGGCGTGTCTACTTCCTGCTATAGGCGTGTCTATTACCTGCTATAGGCGTGTCTACTACCTGCTATAGGCGTGTCTACTACCTGCTATACGTGTGTCTACTTCCTGCTATAGGCGTGTCTACCACCTGCTATAGGCGTGTCTATTACCTGCTATAGGCGTGTCTACTTCCTGCTATAGGCGTGTCTACTACCTGTTATGGGCGTGTCTACCACCTGCTATAGGCGTGTCTACTACCTGCTATACGTGTGTCTACTTCCTGCTATAGGCGTGTCTACCACCTGCTATAGGCGTGTCTATTACCTGCTATAGGCGTGTCTACTACCTGCTATAGGCGTGTCTACCACCTGCTATAGGCGTGTCTACTACCTGCTATAGGCGTGTCTACCACCTGCTATAGGCGTGTCTACCACCTGCTATAGGCGTGTCTACTACCTGCTATAGGCGTGTCTACTACCTGCTATAGGCGTGTCTACCACCTGCTATAGGCGTGTCTATTACCTGCTATAGGCGTGTCTACTACCTGCTATAGGCGTGTCTACCACCTGCTATAGGCGTGTCTACTACCTGCTATGGCGTGTATACCAAATAAATACTATGGGCTTCTCTCCTTCCTGCTATGGGCGTGTCTACTATCTGGTATGGTGTGTCTTCTGCCTGGTATGAGCCTGTCTACTACCTGCTATGGGCATGTTTACCTCCTGGTATGTGCATGTCTACTACCTGCTATGGGGGATAATTATTACATGCTATGCGCTTCTCTACTACTGGCTATGGACTTGTCTATTTCCCGCCAGATTGTTTACTCCTATTACTAACGACCTGGAAGTGATTCTGTGGACCTTTTTGGTTCCACTGCTCTCCACTTCCGAATTCTACTGTTCTGTTCCCTCTACAGTCAGTTTGGCTGGATTGCGTGGATGTGCACGAAGTCTCAACCACAAAACCATTGGGATGTGCTGTTGCAGGCTCAAAATACAGGCAGAGCCTCCGGGGGAAAAAAACATGGATACAACTTCTAAGAATACATAGTGCTGGCGTTTAGTGTGGCTGGCTGACTGGCTGGGTCACGTTGTACTAAAGGACCTAAGCTAAATGAGAGGTGAACAGTGAGGTCAAGCAAGTTCGACAATACTGACGGTCTGGCAATGGCTCCGTGTTCCTAACACACACACACACACACACACACACACACACACACACGCAAACGCACACACACATACACACACACACACACATACACACACACACACACACACACACACACACACACACACACACACACACACTGGAGGTACTTTCCTCCCATTCTGCCAAGAAAAAATGTCTTCCACTTGAAGTTTTGTCTATACCATCCAAAACTCCTCACAGGTGTCAGCCTGAGATCCCGGTCTAACTAGACAAGATTCAGAGGTTGTCAAAGAGTAAAATGTACCACTTCAACGGACGACAAGAAAAGCTTGCGTTGCCCCCCTTGGATACGGCTTCTTCTCCAGCAGTGTCTTTTGTGTGTGTTCTTAATGAAAAGTGAACAAGACGCCTGGGGAGACGGGAGATGAACGACGCCAAGCGATGTTCTATCCATACCTTGGAGCGGCGCAGAGTGCCGCTGGGTCGATGCAGGCAGGAAACACCGAAAGGCACACGACGAAGAAAAGAAAGACACTTTGCCACCAGGTCTGCTCTTTTTTTTTCTTTCTTTTTTTTTCTTTCTTTTTTTTAACCCGGAGGGCGATTGCTCTAAGACGGTCGACGGAGCGCAGTGGAGAGAGTCAGGAGAGAATGTTTCAGTTATTGTTTCAAATTTACCTCTTTGCTTTCTCACCTCAGGATTAAATAGAGCCAGTAATATTCAGCTGGATGAGAGAAACACAATGCCTCCGAGATGGTGGCTAACCTCTCCTCAACTCCTCGGCTGTTGTGTATTGGGAGTGCATGGTTCTTTTTTCCTCCTTCTCCTTGCTTTTACCGAGTGTATTTCTGAATATCAATATTATTTCCCAGCCTTGAGGTAAATGCTATTGAACGGTTGCCAAGCTGAAGAGACTGCTCAGCTGAGTAAAAGAGCCCTTCTCTACCTCATCTCTCAATCAGTGTGGGTGTGCGTGTGTGTATGTGTGTGCGCATGTGTGCCTGTGTGTGTGGGGGTGTGCACATGCAAGCACCTGTGTGTGTTTGTGTGTGTGTGTGCAGAAACATTTGTGTGTGCACAAACCTTTGTGTGCGTTTGTATCTGGTGGTAAGGTCAAAGCTGCATGTGAATTTGAATGCATTTGCTTGTGTGTACGGGTGCACGTGTGAGTGTGTCCTTCTGGGGATGTGTGTGTGCATGTGTGTGTGTGTGTCTTGTAGAATGACTGCTGCACACCAACATGTAATTCAGTGCATGCATGCGCATATCTGTGCATGTCCGTGCGTACGCATGCGGGTTGCTTTGTTACTCATGCCCATGAACGTATCTGCTTGTGCATTTTTTGTGCACTTAAGTCTCTGGCAGAACGGCAAGACTGCAATCAAACTATAAATCATAAAAAAAAAATACAGAGCTTCCCTCCCCCATCTCCTCCATCATTCCATCATCATTCCATCATCCACCCACTCATTCCTTCGTCTCCCTACCCCCCTCCTCTATATTTCCCCGCTCTCTTTATTGCTCCATATGTTGTGTGTTCAGTGTTCACTGTGTAATTACTTTACGTATCATACGACCTTCTCTGCTGCACTTTCCAGATAAACTGAAAATTCCATTTGCCAAAAGATTTGCATCTTGAGATGTATTATTTTTTTTCCCCTTCAAAACTGTTTCAAACACATCATTTAGCTATTTCTATTATACATATCTATAATATATTTATTTAAATGGCATATTTGCTGCAGTGTTTATTAAAAACTAAATACTAGAGTAGAAATTCCTTACATATTTTAAGAAAGAACATCTATAAACAATATTATTTTTAGTGATCCATCTTGCCTTTATTTGGATTAAAGTCCCCCCCCCCACCACCCCCCCCACAGCATACAAACACACACACACACACACACAAGCGTGCGCATGGGTGTGTGTGCACTTTAACGCTTACTCAATGCTCGCGCGCGCCCCCTGTGTTTATTTGGCCATGACTTTGCAGAGCAAGCCACCTGGTGTGCTTTAATATCAGCAGAACACTGGGGCGATTGTGAGTGGGGCCTTGTGATATGGTGAAGAGTGACCCATTTAGAGGCCAGCCACAGCGGCCGACAAGCCTCTGTTATGTCTGGGACATCTGGAAGGCTAGGGGCTCCTATACGCGCTACACCTCTCTACCGCCTATGACTCAAAACCCCTTTTCCTAGAAAGAGAGAAAATAGAGGAAAAAAATACAAAAAAGCTACACCGTGACACCGTCACAGATAATTGCTCACACTTAGAACCTGTGGAGAACCCAGAAAGAAAGGAAAATGATAAAGATTGAGAATGCGGTGAGTCTAGTGAGTGCGGAAATTCAATTTTTAAAGTCAGGTTTTAACTTTGACAGTAGAGCGAGATATCTGGATGAGGTGACACATAACGCTCTGGGAGGAGGCACCAGGCCAGTGCTTTGGCTCACTGCTAACCCTACAGGATCTCTTAGGAAGCCCCAGAGGAGCTGAAGTGATCAAGGGACAGGCACAAATGTTTTGGGTTATGATGATTTTTTTTGCATGGATATTGAAAGAATATATTTGTTTGTTGTATATTCTTTTTATAAATTGCCTACTATAGATATAGGCCCCCAGAAAATATGACCAATTCTAAAGAGGACATGAAGTAATTTTCCTCACAAGCATCTTACACAATGCGTCTTAAAAAAAGCGTTCAGAATCGTCCAATGAAAACGCAGTGCTGTGCATTAGACAAACGGATATATGAATGCATAATGAGAGGTGAAAACGAGCCAAAGAAAGCACTTTGAATACTAAATCCCCCTGGGGAAAGCGAAAATTATTCAGAATAAAGGATACAATTCATAATGTGCAGTAGAGAAATGAATGTTTTTTTCTCTCTTGCTCTCCTCTCATAACAAAACTGCTTCAACTGGACAACCAGAAAACGACAGTGGGCCTAAGCAGAAGGTTAGAGGAATGCCCTACATTTTTGATTAGATTAACATGAAAGTAGAAGAAGATTAAATAGAAAACTGGAACAAAACTAATAACCATAATAATACAAAACTTCTCATTGCCTAAGGTGAGATTGTAAGGGATTAAATTAACACAATTCCGGTTAGTAAAACATATGGAATCTTAAAAAAATGGCATTTCCTTCACCATGATTGCATTAGAATGTATTTTATGGTTAGCAAAAATCCACAATACTGCAAATTATCATTACATTTTTTAGTGGCTGAACAAATCTGCATGGTGTACTGAAAAGCATTTGGCTGTAAGAATCTAATCATCAGCCCTTGTTTCATTTTCCATGTAATTAAATTGGCGACTGAGGAGAAGAAAAAAAAGATAGTAAGCGTGTGTTTGATTTAGGGGAAATTAGCATTTTTAATCACAGTACATTACTTTAATAACTCAATAAATCTACAGCAGCTGGAGTATCCGAAAATGTTGTCACAGCCACTTAGTTCTGCACACGCAACTAACGTTCTGATGAGACAGGGAGAGAGAGATGGAAGGGGGGGGGGGGGCGAGAGAGAGAGAGCGAGAGAGAGAGTGAGAGAGAGCAGGAGAGAGCAGGAGACTGGGGGGAGAGAGAGGAGGGATTTAAGAGGGTGGGCAGTGAAGAAAGAGGATGAGAGAGAAATGGTCAAGGAAGATAGATAGCACAGGGAAGAGAGAGAGGAAGAGGCGAGACAGAGGGAGCGATACAGAGAGGGAGAGATTCAAAGAGGAAGAGAAAACGAGACGAAAGGGGATGGGAAGTATAGTGCGGAAAGATATAAAGATACAAAAACTGCTCGGATGAGTGAGGAATGGACAAGAAAGAAAGATAGAGAGTGCCAGTAAGAGCGAGAAAGAGGTTGGAGGGGTGGAATGCAAGCAAAACCACGAGCAATAAGCCAGACCAGGACAGGATCAACAACGGTGTCTTTGTGACGACTAAGGGGGGGTTCCACCTCTTCTTCTCAGTTCTAAATGCTTAATCCGCACCATTAGCCCACCCGTCACCTTAAGTTGTCGCGCAAAGTCGTCCTTTTAGCCGCTATTGCTCAAGTTGTCTTCTCGGCTTAGCCCCAAACATGACGCTACGACCGTCCTATGCTACGTCAAAACACATTGCAGCGCCACTTAAAGAAGATACAATTTAACCACCGAATGGATTCGAAACAAAGTGACCGCAACACAATGCTGATTTGTTAATTACACCTGAATTAATTTGGATAAAATAAAGAAATGGAATACAAATGTAAAAAGCGTTACAAAACAAACATGTCCTAAGCACACAGCGATGAGAGGAATGCTAATTATCGTATTATCCTGAAAGAGCTCATCTATGGCTGTCCTTCAGAGGCCCTGAATATTCTCTTAGGAGCCATCTCCTCCAGGAATACAGACTGACATGTCTGCTCTATTGTTGCAGTGACTGTACAGAATGGATCAGTGTATATCTCACTCCGATGTGACGCACTGGATACCAAGCACTTGACTTCTCTCAAAAAATGTGCATTCCTATGGGTCTACTCTTCACCCTATAGCCGGGTTGTTGCTTCTTTGATTGTACACCACATACGTTTTTCAAGTTGCTCACACATTGATTATGCTTTGGTTGTTCTGGCACAGTGGCATGCGCAAGAAAGAAACTTGTCGGATGTCTCGATGTAGATGTAAATGTGACATGTGATTTCAATGGTTAAGCCTGAGGTGATTCTGACAGAACCACCCACTCCTTCCCCACAGGCAAACCACCTTTGCATGCTAACTCTTCCAGCTTTACAGACTCATTTTGACTGTCACATGACTGCAAGGTGAAGGCGTCGATGTCTGAGACAATGTGCCAGATAGGCCTCCTGGCTGTAGTGATGCACCGCGCAGGACGGAGTGTACGTGAGAATAAACCAAATGGTTGTGTGTTTGTGTGTGTGTGGGTCTGCTTGCATGCCTGTGTGTGTCTATGTGGATCAGTGTGCGTCGTGTGTGAATAGTTTTACTGAAAATAAACCGACCTCTGCTATTGAAGTCTATTCCACACATTATTCGTTCCATTCCATCCTATCCTCCTCTAATGTGGCTTTGCTGATGATCAATAAAATAATATGATACGGAAGCTGGAGGGAGGTGTACAATGCTTCTGTCTCCCGGAACAGAAGTTACATTTCTCTCCGTCCTCATATCTTCCCGACCCGTATTTTTTACATCATCTCCGCAGTTTATTTTTCACTCGAATGTTTGTATGATTTCATAATAAACTGCAGCAGTCGATTCTCTGGTGTTACTTGGCAGCCAATTATCCACATCGAAGTGCAGTATACCTTCCCATCTGGCCCAGTACAAGAGCTACCAGTATAACCAGCGTGCTACCGTAACGCTGCACCTACTACTTGTCACAATCCCTTCCAGAACCTTTTATCCTGGGTTCAACAACCCATCGATTGGATACTCTACACTCCCTTACACTCCAAACACACACAAACACATATGTGCACGTACACACACACACACACACACACACACACACACACACACACACACACACACACACACACACACACACACACACACACACACACACACACACACACACACACACACACACACACACACACACACACACAAACACACACACACACACACACACACAATGACACGCGTACACACACAAACACACACTCATACGAATGCTAGCTTAGGCATATCGGGAAAAGACACACTGGAAAGACTAGTACGTAACATGAGGAAAATCCTATGGTTTATTCAAATGTGAGCTTCCCTTTGACATTAACAGGGGAAAAAAGCACATGAAAGCCGTATGCTATTTAATCTGCAGTCTGCAGGTGTATGTAGCTCAGCTAACACTCTTTAAGTTGCAGTCCCGATGAGTAGCCCAAGGAAGCTATGTTCCACTTCTATCAAGGCTACAGTTCCTTTTTGTTGTTGTTTCCTTAATCACTTAGCAGGCTTGGTCGAGTGAATGTTACAATTAGGGCCCTGACGAACAATCAACCCTGCAGTCGTGAGCGCTAACGTGCTATACACGAGCGCAGCCATCCACTCCTGCTGGAGTGCGCTGTAGTAAATGTTTACCAACAGAGCCAGTGGCACTCGTGAATCAAATTGATGACCATCTAGCGAAGGCATTACTAACTATCAGCAGAATGGATACAACATAATGGGGAGAAGGGATGTTAATGTCACGGCCATCTGGAATACAAAGAAGGGCATAAAAGTATAGCCCCGCCTGCCGGTTAGTGGTTAGCTCATCTCTTTACTAAACCTTATACTCCAAAAGGTGTTGGTCGGCCGATTTGCACGTCTAAAATTCAATTTTCCTGTAATCTCAGGGGGTAAAAAGTTGTACAGTTTCCTCTATCAACAACTGGGCGACAAGCACCGAAATAGCACCAGAGGAGGCTAAGTTGATTTGACAGGACATGTACAAGGAAAAGCTATTAAAGCACATCACTGGACTCGGTCGGTAAGAATGGCTTGGTTGGGCAGCGTGATCCATTTGCAGATGTGGCTAAGATTAGTTGTGTGTGTATGTGTACACGCTTGTGAACGTGTGTGTCCGTGTGTGTGTTTGTACTGTATGCAACAAACTTGCAACCGTCCTAAAGCTCAGATCTTGTTGTTCTGAATCTAATCAATGAGCTGTTTTTCCAGTTCTCTCTCTCTCTCTCTCTCTCTCTCTCTCTCTCTCTCTCTCTCTCTCTCTCTCTCTCTCTCTCTCCCCCTCTCTCCATCTCTCTCTTTCTCTCTCTACTTATCTAGCATTCTATATTTCATAATGTCATTATGGATGCCTTGCCTGTTCGTAATGGTGTTTTGGAGTTGGTTTATGGCTGTTGCCTTATGGAAAGTGAGGAACTTGAACGTAATCACGGTGAAAGCAAACCTTTCTCCTGATCAATGTGTCAAAAACTTGATTAAATTACATCTTATCAAATAATTTAATCAAACTGCTCATTTAATACAAACGTCCCTCTTACCAAATGTGACATCACACTATTGCCTTATTCGAAAGTACAATGGTACATGTACGTCATTTTGAGCACATCAGAGTCTTTTAATTTGTATGGGCCATGTAAGACTGCAGTAACTCAGAAAAATATTATTTTTTAGCAGTTGGAAACCGTTTCTTTGGTCTGTCAAAAATTAATGCAACCAAACAACACAAAACCCAACAAAACACAAAAAAACATAAAATAAAACAACAAAAACAAAAACACACAAAGTGCTATCTGGTCCTCAAGGCATTCAACTCAATGAATGAGTTTAATGCCTTTCTTGCAGACCACTTGGTTCCTTAGTTAATACAGTGTAAAATATTCACGTTTTTATTGCCTTCTCATGAAGAAGTACTACGAATGTTGTTGTTAAGATAAGTAGCAAATAAGACTTGGCATAGCCTGCATTGGTGTAACATAAGTGACTATGAAGGCACATGCTGGCCTTTCGTTCACATGCAAAGCATGAGCCTCATCTGAGACAAGCGGGTTCTACGTGTAATTCTAGACAGTATCACATACAACGCTCTGCAACCGATCAACGGGGTGTGGTTTCCGATAGGCCACGACCAATGACACGGCACATCAACCCATTTACAGTTCATAACCTAACCACACATCACAGCCCAGCGCTAGAAGAGGAGAAAAAAAAAAGATTACAGTAAATACATGGTGGAAAAGCCGCATACCTCTGAAATGTCAAAGGGGAAGTCACAGTGGATAACTCATCACAAAACTAATTTCTGCCACGCACTGCGAGCTGTGTGACAAATATGCAACACCCGAGCATTCCCTGCAGGTATTTCACAGCCAACGCCGCTCTATACATTCTCATTTCAAATGAAAAGAAAAGGAATGTGCATGTGTTTTTTTTTCTCTTTCTTTTCTTTTTGCCACTGGCACACAGCCAGACCAACTTAATTACATTCCAAAATAGGCACAATGATGTCCACATAGCAACCGCTCCTATGTTGTGTTTCTGCTCAGAACTTCAACAACCTCCTTGACTTTCTCCCAGTAATTGTAATCCTGGTTCGTCCGCCCGCCCTCATCATTATGCGGAGCAGAGTGGCTGAGAGTACAACGGAGAGCCCCGAGTCGGAGAAACGTGGGGAGAAGGTTTGGCCCGCAAAACCAGCTGTGGAGGCCAATTTGGGAAACTTCATCAGCATGTTCTGAGAGCCTTTTCTCTGAAGTCAATTAAAAGAATATTAGGCTTGGCGTTGGCGTGACTAGAAAGGAGCTGCTTGGGGCGGGCTACTGCCAGCGGCTGATGGTTATTGCAGGCTGCCGTCAGCACAAGGCCCATCAACTTCTGATTGGAGCTAATCATTATATATATATTATTTTTTTACATATATATATTTATATTTCTTTATTTACGTTATTTATTCCATTATTTATTTTTATCATCACACCCTTAATCGTAAGCATAAACTGTGGATAAAGGCCTGGATCCCTGACATGAAAAAAACAGGCAGCCGGCTTGATTTGATGCGAAAAACGAAATATTGAATTTGATCATTATCAAAGTTCAGTTGTTGAAGCCTCTGAAAACATCTGAACAATTATTCCAAGGCCAACAATAAGGCAATGTCGATAATGATTAATTGTCCGGGTGAAAAAAGACAAAGAGACCCAGATCAATAATTTCAAACACAACTCTCACAGCACAACGTGCCTGGTCTAAAAGCCGGTTTTATCAACACTTTTCGCCGGATAGACCGTCCCATTTGTGGCCTTGGTAATTATGAACCAGTAGGTATATAGATCATAGATGCAGCCATGTGCCAGGGTGGACAGCCCTTGACTCTGTAATTCAGAGTCATGACCCAAGGTGACCAAGGTTACGGCAGTACGATCAGTCACCCAACCACCACAGAATCAACTGCTGATTCATATTCATTCTTACTGTTTTCTCCTCAGTAAGAAGCAAAGGTGCAGTGGACAGTGCGACATTTTGGGGTTTGCTTAACCTAATACGGTTGCTGAGTTTGATAAATAAAGGACTAAAGAGAAATAATGGTGTGTAAAACTGGTGGCAAAAAACGGTTAAAACCAAAAAACACAAATATTTGAAAGGTGTTGATTTGTCATCTTTCTAAGTAAGAATATCAGCCTATTTGCCTCCCTCTCTCTTCTCAATCTATCTCTTTGTCTTTCTCTCCCCCTCTCCCTCTCTCTCTCTCTATATATATATGCGTGTATCTCTCTCTCACTCTCTCACTGTCACTGCATCTGTCTGCAGCCCCAGACACATGCCATTGCCTTTGTGTCAAAGATTAAGTGAAACCAGGAGCGCCAGCAATGCTGTGTTTACTCAGTGAATACACGCGGCCTCAGCTGCACCAACACATCACATACCAATCAGCCCGGCTACAAGCTAACACACGGCCCAGTGAGGAGCCTACTATCTAGTCTCTAAACAAGGTGGCCACAGCAGAACATGCTGATTTGATATTGGGGATAATACAGTCGGACACCCGTGACGCAGTGTCATTAGGGAGTAATAGAACGGGACCATTAAATGACTCACCGCTATTGGCTACCTTAAGGCCTGTGTAAACATGGGTGTGGCTGAGTTTGCATTTGTGTGTGTGTGTGTGTGTGTGTGTGTGTGTGTGTGTGTGTGTGTGTGTGTGTGTGTGTGTGTGTGTGTGTGTGTGTGTGTGTGTGTGTGTGTGTGTGTGCGTTTGTATGTAAGAGAAAGGGAATGAGAGATCCTGGGGAAAATTTTAAATTCAAAGTGGAAAAACAAAACAAAAACAAAACAGCAGCAGGCAATGTAGTAATCACATACTATTGAAACACAACACAGCGTTTTCAAATAATTAGTTCACAGAAATTGTGTGAAAAGGAGAATATTTTAACACCTAACATATTTTTTTAGGTATTGTATAATGTTACCATAGCATCTGTGATAATGAAACATAATGAATCAAATAACGCAGTCTGTCTGTCTGTTGCTGGTGATTCTGCTACATCTGGTAGATAAGGAAAGTAAACAGAGTAATACACTTGGGAGAGAGAATCACGACACATTCCTTGCGCCTTTGTCACCTCAAAATAGGACGCATTGTTAATAACACCAATGGAAATAATGTTAACATCTGGTGTGTCTGAGAACCCAGAAAATACACGCGGCACTGTGTATGTGTGGAATAATTGTAATGTTTAATGTCAACGTGAGTAGGACTGTAATTGATTACCTTATTTCAGTTTAATGTCAGACACGGTGCTAATTTATTTGTGATTGGAATTGATCACCATTTTCCTGGGTTGTCAGTCCTAAAAACCAAACGAAAGCGAGCGCAACAATGTAAATGATGTAGTTTTGTGGAGGCGTGTGAATGCAAGCATCGGAGATGTGAAACATAAACTGGAATACACGTTTGGATACCATGTGAATAGATGGGCTATATCTTAATGTGCAAAACCTCAAGGGAATGTTGGCTAAATAAAGATTTCACGTCATCGTTATACATCTCTAACTAATACCCATAGTTTTCCGATCACATGCGTGAATTAAGCACACTGCGTTTATACTGTACAAGTCATATGTAAGATTGATGAGTTTTACTTATGTAGGGCAACCTCTTTGTGGGCATTTAATTTGGTATGTTTTCAGTAGGCTCTTGAGCGCTGAGCGTGGACCTGGTGCACAGGGAACCTGCCATCCCAAGTTCTGTTTGCACAGGACGTGCCTCAGGAAGCTAAGACAACTGGTGGTGTTTGCCCAGGCTCACAGACCTCTCTTAATACACCAAACAGCTGCATTCTTCTACCCTTCACTGTCCTGGGCCGCTAGCACCTAGCGCTCCCCTACGCGTACTTCACCCTATGGGCATCGTGAATCTAAAGAGTCCAAGGCATCTCTTAGGAGGACTTTCAGAGATGCCACACCTAGGGTCTTCTATAGTGTACATCATTTGAAAATATATATTTTCGAAAGTATCTTTATTTGTACTTATTTTTTACTTTGACTTGCCTGAGTGACATTGCCAGTTTTGACTACTGCATGAAACATTTGGATAAAATAATGGACAACTGTTTATTTAAAAAAGCTTTGTGGAAGTAGTTAGCCCGGAACCAGAGTGGTTCATTTTGGATACTGCACAACATATGGACATATGTTCTTTCTAACCCCACACATCTGAAAGAGATGTGACGATATTGCAGCGCCTGCATTATCCTCAACGAAAATGTTGAGAAAATATCGCCCTTTGCCTATGTTCTCTCTTTTCATTTTTTGTCGTACTTAGTGTTTCATTTCCTGCCGGTGAAGTAGACAGCAGCTTCAAACCTTTGCAGCCATGTAAATTCCAATAAAAAGAAAAAAAGCGGGTACCAGTAGAGCTGCAAGCTAGTTACCCAGAGAGGCGTGATGAAACGCAAACTGCTGGACGCTCTCCTGGATCTTTTACTGAGTGTGATAGGAAGAGATGATGAGTGCTGCCCAGCCCGCCATATAAACCCAGATCACACCGGTTTACATACCAAACGCTCCGTTCTGTGGCGCTCTAGCCCACTACGGCCAGTATAGCTGTTACTTCTAATTGCAAATCCCCGATAACATACACTATACACACACTGCGTGATTTCCTTTCATGTCTAAAATAGATTCAATTACTGAACCCTAGTTAGATCACCAGCTGTTGTGTTGATTAAATATTTTAAATAAATACAGAAAAACATTCCTTCCTTGTCATTGACTTTGTCAAGTCCGATGCCTAAGGGAGCACCACAGGTTTGGCATCCAGAGAAGCCCAGGAATTGAATAACAAACATCAGTTTCCCAGACTAGTTTTATCACAGAGATGCTTCTACTGATTCCCCTCTATTCTTGATTATATAATAACCATCACAGACAGTTTCAAAGTAATGATCTGGTATGACTACCATGTTTTGTTTGCACAAGTCACTTCTGCATGCAGCTGATGTTTCTGTGCAGATATTATTTTGATTAAAAAAAAGGGGAGGTAGAAAGACTCAACTAAAGGATGTGTGGCTGGCAACATGCTACAAATTTTGCTTAAAAAAAAGAGAAGAGATCTGCACACTTCCTGGCCTTTAGTCAAAACCACATGCATAGGGCTGATGTTAAATGTCACTGACAATTACAACCTGCTTGTCAGACTGCGCAGCAAAGACTTAAAGTGGCCCAATCGCATTAAGTTCAGTGTAAACATCAGTCTCATTTCATTATCCGAGGAGAAAGCAACAACACACAATGTGCTTTTTTGGGATAGATAAAGGCCCTTTCAAAATGTGAATGTATACAGTCACATACTGTATATATATGTGGAATGTGAAATATGAGACAGGAAATACTGTGGGTTTTCTATAGACGCAAGAGCATGGAAATAGTTAAAATAATCACAGACTCCACCCTCTCTCTCTCTCTCTCTCTCTCTCTCTCTCCTCTCTCTCTCTCTCTCTCTCTCTCTCTCTCTCTCTCTCTCTCTCTCTCTCTCTCTCTCTCTCTCTCTGTCGGTCTGGTAATCTCTCTCTCATTCTCTCATTCTTTAGTGAAATCCATCAATCAGCGTTTCATGCAGTTTGGGTTTGAACCACACCAAGTGCACTAAAACAATAAACGTCTGTCTTTCAAGTCCCTATCTGGACTGGAACACATCTGGTGGCAAGGCTCATTTTGGTTTCCACGGTGCTGAGTGACGTTACAGATTCAATGGCTCTAGTTGAAAAAATAAAATAAAGTGCCCCCCCCCCCCAAAAACAATCCCCCTATTTTTCTCTCTTACACTTCATTACAGACCCCCCTCTACACACCACCATCCACCACCACCCAACATGCCAGCTTACCCAATCAAATGCTGGTACCCCCCCACCACACCCCACCCAACCACCCCCCATACCCCAAGTAATCAAAAAGAGAATAGAAAACAGCAGAGGCAAAGTGGGGTGCAGAGACCAGGAGAGTGGGGGCGGTCGGGGGGGGCTACAGCAGTAGCCGCAGAGAACCAATGGGCGTCCTGAAGGATGGGGTGGTGTCCTGACATCACACACTCCACGCCACAGCAAGTAGGGCCGGGGAGCCCCCCCCACCACCACCACCACCACCACACCCACCACCACCACCACCACCTCGCCGCCCCCAGCCCCATTAAGTACAGTATCCAGGAGTCATGGCTGGCCACAGAGCAGTGTTGGGCTGTCGGAGAGAAGGGGAGGTATACGAGGGAACCCACAACCGAGGGTTAATGTTGTGATTTCATGAGGGTCAGGGGTGCCGCCGGGCCGCGGCTTACGTCCATTGAGGGTTAGTTATCAACGTCAACATGTCTGCCTGCTGACATGGTGGGTAGCTTCCCACACATTTCAGACTTTTTTCACCCGATTTATTAGCATTTGTTTGTATTCATATTTTGTGTGAACCTATGTAGGTTAAAATCACAATTACTGCTGCATGCCCGCGTAGCCTGAACTGTCCAAGTAACATTCACAGATTTAAAAGGTAATTGATCTTAATTAAATATGAGGTTGAATCAAAATAAATACTTAACTTCTAATTGGTAAGTAATGAGAGAGAAGAAAATGTAGAAGAGGTGGTTGGATTGCTTACAGTCTCCCCGGCGATTGTAAATGCCCCAAAAACACAATGTGAACTCTGGGCTACTCCAGAGAATAGCTGTGTAGCTACTTATCATTAACTCAGAGACACAATCAGCCCCAGGCAATCTGGCTTCCCCTCATAACCTTTTGACATTGCTGCTGGGGAGGTAAATGCAAAGAAGTACAAGAGAAGGAGAAAGACAGAGAGAGACTGAGAGAGAGACTGAGAGAGAGAGGGAGAGAGAGAGAGAGAGAGAGAGAGAGAGAGAGAGAGAGAGAGAGAGAGAGAGAGAGAGAGAGAGAGAGAGAGAGAGAGAGAGAGAGAGAGAGAGAGAGAGAGAGAGATAGAGTAAAAGGAAAAGTATGACAGAGGAATAGATATGCTTTCGAGAAAGAGGGAACCAAATCGTTCTTTTAGACTTCCAAGAAGCAACATACACCAAAGGGTGAATATTTTAATGAATCGCTAAAACAGGAACAGTAAATAACAGTGTGTCACTTACAAAAAAAAGAAAAGAACATTCTGTGAACATCATTGCGGCCACATTGCCTTTAGAGCAAAGTTAACTTAGCCGTTCTTCCCCTCTCTCACTCCCCATCACTCCTCTCTCTCTCTCTCTCTCTCTCTCTCTCTCTCTCTCTCTCTCTCTCTCTCTCTCTCTCTCTCTCTCTCTCTCTCTCTCTCTCTCTCTCTCTCTCTCTCTCTCTCTCTCTCTCTTTTTCCTGCACATGAGGTATGCATGGGTTAACAATTTCCAAAGTGAGAGAACAGTTGGGCATTGCAGCCGGGACTGACCAGTCAGCAGAATGTTATGAATGGACACAATGAAAGAAAAAAACCAATTCCACACTGTCCACCCAAGAACGCTTTCCCTCCGTGTAATTAACTTCCCTCTGAGCAGAACTCCGCCGTGGATGGCATAACATATTTCTTTATATAAATATTTTCATTAAGGTCATGTTTTGACGACGAGGAAAGAAATAAGAAAAAACATCCACAGAATGGGAACATGGAAAATATGCTTCCCCGCCCTCACTACACTTTGAAGTGTCCCATAAAAAAAAGAGCAGTGCTTTGGACACAGTGGTAGAAATGAAATGGACCACTTAAAAAGGGGCGGTGTGTGAGCTGCAAAAATAAGCCTCTGCGGCTGTTTGTGTGTAAATGACTGTACCAATAGGGAACACATGAGGAAGAAGCTCCAGGCAGCCATACAGGAGTTACTCACCATAATTAACAACATGGTTATATTCAAGGCGTGTGCAGTGTGATGCAGAAGTACGAGTTCACTAAATAATACTCCTTCTATATATAGTGAGAAATGTGGATGAGGAGCCAAACATGCCAAAAAAAAGCCACTCCAGTTTAAACTCCTGTATCATTCAACATTGTTGGTCCTAATTGTGACATTCCAACATTCAAACAGCAGCACAATGATGAATTGTGTATGCATTGTGTTAGCTCTGCATTACAGAGAACGAGAAAGAGGGACAGAGAGAGAGAGAGAGAGAGAGAGAGAGAGAGAGAGAGGAGAGAGAGAGAGAGAGAGAGAGAGAGAAAGGAGAAGCACGCATCTATAAATAACGCATGTATCCATGCCCACCTTAGCATCTGCAAAAACCAAAAGGCGTATAATTATAATACTGTAGAAATCGATGTGTACAGTGTAATTACGCCACAGCCTCTTATTGGCCACATTACGGCGTTCCTGTATGGGCCAAGGAGACGGTGGAGGAGTGGAGAGGTATGTACCAGGGACTCCATCCAACATCCTCTCAGCCGTGTGGTGGTGTCGGCCGTGCCAGTTGGGTACGCATGCGAGTCATAATGCGTTTGACAAATCACTCTCCCTTCTGACAAAGGGCGACAGCCCCAGAAGTGGACTCTGGCGCCGGATAGATTGAGGGGCAGAATACAAGTCAATATAATAAATACAAAATACACAAAGTATATAAAAAGACTAAAATAAAAAAATACCTCCCACTCGTCAAGGAGGGGAGGGAGCTAGATAGAGGCTGGATGGAGCGGCTTCAAAAGAAAACTGGGAGGGATGTGAGGCTGGAGTGAGGATGGACTCAGGGTGATTGTGTACGATGGAGCCGAGGTACAGTTGAGAGGAGCACGCGGCCGCGGGCTAGGAGGTACCGCGGTGTGAAATCGCTTCTTTTCCCCGCACCCACATTGTTCTACTTTCTTGTCGTTGTTCGAAACATTGCGAATGCGCTAGATCCCCGTGTTATGTCCTTTGCCTGTCGTGCGTTAAGGGGCGCGCGACACATGTGAAAGTGTGTGCTCTGTGTATTTTTTGCATTTCAACCACACAAAGCCGATTACGTTTTACATAGGAGGAGGGCTGAAGGCAGCAGGTGCTTTACCTTTATTTCCTTTGGTGATTAAAAAACATATTGTTCCTGTAATCATTTTCAGTATTGTTGATTGAAAGTATATCCCCCGTTTTTGAATCCGAAAACCGTTTTGGAACCGGAGGGAATTGGGAGTAATAATACAAGTGAAAGGTCAAAGGTTAAGTACATTCATTGTTTCTGGTATTAACTCTTGGTCTGGTCTTGCTCCTGCTGACACCCCAGTCTGCTGCTGAGATAAGAAGCAGTCTGAATGCAGACTATCAGGTTCAACCGGATTAATTGTCCACATACATACTATGTATTACTAAATAATGACTTCCTAGGTATTTAGTACATTGGCCTCCATCTGCTTGCTGGACGCACATAAATACACACACATTATACACGCACACATACCCACAAATATCATACACAACGACATCGACAACGTAACAGCTAATTAAACCCCGAAATGAACTTGACACTGTCATGCTCTCAAAGGTTTCAACTTCAAGTTGACACTCTTTGTCAAGATCTTTCTCTTTGGCACAAGCTTTTAATGCAAAAGAACGGCGCTTTCGTCAGTTTTCAGCGACACTTCAGATTATTAAGCCTCTCTCTGCACACCACATGGCATCGGTACTCCTAATTACTGCCATTCACTGCACACATACATTTCGAGTCTATTCCTTAATCTGCCATCAAGAACAATGCGCTATGATATATTTCCTTGAGTGTGATCCACAATTTAAAATTCCATTATGGACCTGAGACATTGTGTGTGCTGCCATTTGGTGTGAAAATGAACATGAGAGTCAATCAGCATTTCCCAGAGTGCACCTGGGGAGCTGGGAACTTGCAAAGGGTTAGCGTGATACCAACCTGCCTCTGCTAGCGCCTCCCGTTAGCATTCAGAGGGGTCATGTTCATTCCCTATGTTTGTGCATACTGTATATGGCCAATATGGATTGGGACTTGTATTGATCCATTTATTCATTGCTTCCAACCGCCATGTTCAGGTCACCAATGTAACACCATTAAAATGTGCCTCTTTAGTAGGCCTACAACCCCCACCAAGTGTATCAAATTTCCATATTATCCTCTTGTACAAATGAGAAATCAAATATGGTAACCAGTATGACAGCATTCCATTTCTGAACTCATGGAATGACAATGGGTTTCTTCTTGGTAATAATGTGTAGGAGCTGCTAATCTTTTAACCTCAACAACGTCACTGAAGTTCAAATGCACTAAATATGAACTATTTCCAAAATGTCATTAATCTACTGTTATGCAAGGTGCATCACAGATAATGTGTCGCTTTGCATATAACACACACGCCCATTACTTTAGTAATGACAATGTTATATGATTCTGCCCTTGAAACCCTACCCGGCTTCTTGCCCAGCCTGACCAACAAGCCTGCAGTATGTAAACACGGATCTGAGTGAATCATAGCTACGGTGCAGTTTATATACCACAGGACCAAGGCCTTCAAGTCAGCAAGCCACGTCTCAATAGAATCTTAAATCAACATCTAGTGCTACTGTGTGTGTGTGTGTGTGTGTGTGTGTGTGTGTGTGTGTGTGTGTGTGTGTGTGTGTGTGTGTGTGTGTGTGTGTGTGTGTGTGTGTGTGTGTGTGTGTGTGTGTGTGTGTGCGTGTGTGTCTGTGTGTGTCTGTGTCTTTCAGGTAAGGTACAGACATGGCAGTAATATTAAATCCCTTGAAGTTCTGCACACACATTTTCACTTCGCAGAATTAATCGCCTGCTGGCTCTCCCTCAGGTGATTAGCCAACCAATCGCTGTCATTGGCTTACCCCCATTACCAATATATCTAATTAAAATACAAATGTTTGCATGAACTTTGAAAGACCACACCAGAAACTGCACTCTTGTGGCCGGGAGAAAATCATCTACGTTCTGTTGTTTTGACAGTTATCATTTTGAATCCGATTTTATCAAATATTTGTAAACGTTTTTGACGACCGCATGTAATCGGACGACGGCAATGAAATATAAAACAAAAAGATAAAGTAATCTTAAACCATTAAATTCGTTATGCTAAAGAGGCACTCAAAACCAAGCATCCAAAGTGCTATATAAAAACGTATTTTTCTAAGTGTGAGATGTTTCTGCACAATTAAAAAACAGGAAACAAAGGTTAAAAATAAC